>NW_026907090.1:0-7500 GCF_033978795.1 Nerophis ophidion
GTGTCAACTTTTGGAGTACCAACCCTTCCAAAACAAAGTCGGGATTTTTTCTAAGTGTCAACTTTTGGAGTACCAACCCTTCCAAAACAAAGTCGGGATTTTTTCTAAGTGTCAACTTTTGGAGTACCAACCCTTCCAAAACAAAGTCGGGATTTTTTCTAAGTGTCAACTTTTCGCGTACCAACCCTTCCAAAATAAAGTCGGGATTTTTTCTAAGTGTCAACTTTTAAAAGTCGGGATTTTTTCTAAGTGTCAACTTTTAAAAGTCGGGATTTTTTCTAAGTGTCCACTTTTGCTGTACCATGCCCTCCAGGGTCATAGAAGCCCCAGAGTGAGACCTAAACAACCGGGCCGAGTGATGTCATTTGGGGCCCTATTTTGAGTCATTTTGTGGGATTTCGGTGACGCCGAGGAGCGAAGCAGGTGTTCCGGGAGGGGGGTGCCTGTCCCTTTAAGAAGGCCGGCTTGCCGTGGATCTCCCCCCGGGTGGGGATTTCAAAATATGTCCCTCTTTTTGCTGGAAGTATGTCCCTCTTTTTGCTGGAAGTCAGCACAAAATAGAGCTGTACATTTGCCCAAGGCTCTAAAGAGGGAAAGGCAACTTTAAGCCTAAAAAGGAAAGCGGGGATTTGGAGCCCTCCGGTGGACTTCCGCCGCCGCTGCACCCTTAGCTGGAAGTCAGTGCCAAAAAAAAAGAAGCTGCGAATAGTGTCCATGTGCCTGTCCCTTTAGGAAAGCCGGCTTGCCGTGGATCTCCACCCGGGTGGGGAATTCCAAATAGGTCCCTCTATTTGATGGAAGTCAGCAACAAAAAGCTGGATTTTTTCTAAGTGTCAAGGAGGGTGTCGCTTCCAGAAGGCCCACCCGCCTTGGATCACCACCCGGTTAAGAAAAATGAAAAAAGTCCCTCTATTTGATGGAAGTCAGCAACAAAAAGCTGGATTTTTTCTAAGTGTCAAGGAGGGTGTCGCTTCCAGAAGGCCCACCTGCCTTGGATCGACACCCGGTTAAGAAACATGGAAAAAGTCCCTCTATTTGATGGAAGTCAGCAACAAAAAGCTGGATTTTTTCTAAGTGTCAAGGAGAGGGTCGCTTCCAGAAGGCCCACCTGCCTTGGATCGACACCCGGTTAAGAAACATGGAAAAAGTCCCTCTATTTGATGGAAGTCAGCTACAAAAAGCTGGATTTTTTCTAAGTGTCAAGGAGGGTGTCGCTTCCAGAAGGCCCACCTGCCTTGGATCGACACCCGGCTAAGAAACATGGAAAAAGTCCCTCTATTTGATGGAAGTCAGCAACAAAAAGCTGGATTTTTTCTAAGTGTCAAGGAGGGTGTCGCTTCCAGAAGGCCCACCCGCCTTGGATCACCACCCGGTTAAGAAAAATGAAAAAAGTCCCTCTAGTTAATGGAAGTCAGCAACAAAAAGCTGGATTTTTTCTAAGTGTCAAGGAGAGGGTCGCTTCCAGAAGGCCCACCCGCCTTGGATCGACACCCGGTTAAGAAAAATGAAAAAAGTCGCTCTATTTGATGGAAGTCAGCAACAAAAAGCTGGATTTTTTCTAAGTGTCAAGGAGGGTGTCGCTTCCAGAAGGCCCACCTGCCTTGGATCGACACCCGGTTAAGAAAAATGAAAAAAGTCGCTCTATTTGATGGAAGTCAGCAACAAAAAGCTGGATTTTTTCTAAGTGTCAAGGAGGGTGTCGCTTCCAGAAGGCCCACCTGCCTTGGATCGACACCCGGTTAAGAAAAATGAAAAAAGTCCCTCTATTTGATGGAAGTCAGCAACAAAAAGCTGGAATTTTTCTAAGTGTCAAGGAGGGTGTCGCTTCCAGAAGGCCCACCTGCCTTGGATCGACACCCGGTTAAGAAAAATGAAAAAAGTCCCTCTATTTGATGGAAGTCAGCAACAAAAAGCTGGATTTTTTCTAAGTGTCAAGGAGGGTGTTGCTTCCAGAAGGCCCACCTGCCTTGGATCGACACCCGGCTAAGAAACATGGAAAAAGTCCCTCTATTTGATGGAAGTCAGCAACAAAAAGCTGGATTTTTTCTAAGTGTCAAGGAGGGTGTCGCTTCCAGAAGGCCCACCCGCCTTGGATCACCACCCGGTTAAGAAAAATGAAAAAAGTCCCTCTATTTGATGGAAGTCAGCAACAAAAAGCTGGATTTTTTCTAAGTGTCAAGGAGGGTGTTGCTTCCAGAAGGCCCACCTGCCTTGGATCGACACCCGGCTAAGAAACATGGAAAAAGTCCCTCTATTTAATGGAAGTCAGCAACAAAAAGCTGGATTTTTTCTAAGTGTCAAGGAGGGTGTCGCTTCCAGAAGGCCCACCTGCCTTGGATCGACACCCGGTTAAGAAAAATGAAAAAAGTCCCTCTATTTAATGGAAGTCGGCAACAAAAAGCTGGATTTTTTTCTAAGTGTCAAGGAGGGTGTCGCTTCCAGAAGGCCCACCTGCCTTGGATCGACACCCGGTTAAGAAAAATGAAAAAAGTCCCTCTATTTAATGGAAGTCAGCAACAAAAAGCTGCAAATATGACAGAGTATCTAGGAGGGTGTCGCTTCCAGAAGGCCCACCCGCCTTGGATCGACACCCGGTTAAGAAACATGGAAAAAGTCCCTCTATTTAATGGAAGTCAGCAACAAAAAGCTGGATTTTTTCTAAGTGTAAAAGTTGGGATTTTTTCTAAGTGTCAACTTTTGGTGTACCAACCCTTCCAAAATAAAGTCGGGATTTTTTCTAAGTGTCAACTTTTGGTGTACCAACCCTTCCAAAATAAAGTCGGGATTTTTTCTAAGTGTCAACTTTTGGTGTACCAACACTTCCAAAATAAAGTGGGGATTTTTTCTAAGTGTCAACTTATATAGTCGGGATTTTTTCTAAGTGTCAACTTATATAGTCGGGATTTTTTTCTAAGTGTCAACTTATAAAGTGGGGATTTTTTTCCAAGTGTCCACTTTTGGTTCACCATGCCTTCCAGAGTCAAAGAAGCCCCCGAGTGAGACCCAAAAAACCGGACCGAGTGATGTCATTTGGGGCCCTATTTTGAGTCATTTTGTGGGATTTCGGTGACGCCGAGGAGGGAAGCAGGTGTTCCGGGAGGGAGGGTGCCTGTCCCTTTAAGAAGGCCGGCTTGCCGTGGATCTACACCCGGGTAGGGAATTCAAAATAGGTCCCTCTATTTGCTGGAAGTCAGCACAAAAAAGCTGGAAATATGACAGGGGAAAAAAAAAAAGAAGAAGCTGCAATGATGGCAGAGTGTCCATGTGCCTGTCCCTTTAAGAAGGCCGGCTTGCCGTGGATCTCCACCCGGGTGGGGAATTCCAAATAGGTCCCTCTATTTGCTGGAAGTGCCCCCCCAAAAAGCTGTCCATTTCCCCAAGTTTTTAAGGAGGGAAAAGCCACTTTAAGCCTAAAAAGGAAAGCGGGGATTTGGAGCCCTCCGGTGGACTTCCGCCGCCGCTGCACCCTTAGAAGAAAAAGCTGCACTTATGGCAGAGTGTCCATGTGCCTGTGCCTTTAGGAAGGCCGGCTTGCCGTGGTTCTGCACCAGGGTAGGGAATTCAAAATAGGTCCCTCTATCTGCTGGAAGTCAGCACAAAAAAAAGCTGGAAATATGACAGAGTGTCAACTTTTAGTGTAATAGACCTGCGAAAGTCAAAGTCGGGATTTTTTCTAAGTGTCCACTTTTGGTGTACCAACCTTTCCAAAATAAAGTGGGGATTTTTTCTAAGTGTCCACTTTTGGTGTACCAACCTTTCCAAAATAAAGTGGGGATTTTTTCTAAGTGTCCACTTTTGGTGTACCAACCCTTCCAAAATAAAGTGGGGATTTTTTCTAAGTGTCAACTTATAAAGTCGGGATTTTTTCTAAGTGTCAACTTATAAAGTGGGGATTTTTTCTAAGTGTCAACTTATAAAGTCGGGATTTTTTCCAAGTGTCAACTTATAAAGTGGGGATTTTTTCCAAGTGTCAACTTATATAGTCGGGATTTTTTTTCAAAGTGTCAACTTGTAAAGTGGGGATTTTTTCCAAGTGTCTACTTTTGGTTCACCATGCCTTCCAGAGTCAAAGAAGCCCCCGAGTGAGACCCAAAGAACCGGACCGAGTGATGTCATTTGGGGCCCTATTTTGAGTCATTTTGTGGGATTTCGGTGACGCCGAGGAGGGAAGCAGGTGTCAAGGGACAGGGGGGTGCCTGTCCCTTGAAGAAGGCCGGCTTGCCGTGGATCTACACCCGGGTAGGGAATTCAAAACAGGTCCCTCTATTTGCTGGAAGTCAGCACGAAAAAAAGCTGGAAATATGACAGAGTGCCCCCCAAAAAAAAAGAAGCTGCAATGATGGCAGAGTGTCCATGTTGCTGTCCCTTTAGGAAGGCCGGCTCGCCGTGGATCTCCACCCGAGTGGGGAATTCCAAATAGGTCCCTCCATTTGCTGGAAGTGCCCCCCCAAAAAGCTGTCCATTTCCCCAAGTTTTTAAGGGAAACAAAAACCAGGGTTGGGGTTGGATGCATCACACTGTAAGTCTCGGCTGCAGCCAGAAGCAAGTATTAAAAAGATAGACACCAACCATCATTTAAAAAGGGGAAAACAAATCCATTCATCAATAAATCATATCCAAATTTAAAAAAAGAGGCAGCTCAAAAGAGAGGGTGTGTGTCCAGCAGAAAATAGGCATGATAAACAAAGAGGGCTGGGGTTTGGAGGAGGGCAAAATGTCCCGCAGCCGGCCGCCCGAGTTCCGGGATGCCCAGCACGTCCATAACGCACCCCGCAAAGTCAAACTGGAAGTGGAGGGGAAAAAAGCTGGGAAAGAAGTTAAATGTCCTCAAAGTGTTCCAAAATCAGTCCCACGAGTCCCGCAGCTGGCCACCCGAGTCCAGGGAAGCCCGGCACCTCCGTAACAAGGCCCGCAAAGTCACACTGCAAGTGGGGGAGAAAAGCTGGCATAGTAGCCAAAAGTCCTCAAAGTGTTCAAAAATCAGTCCCCCACCAGCCCCGCAGCTGGCCACCCGAGTCCAGGGACGCCCGGCACAGCCGTAACGCACCCCGCAAAGTCAAACTGCAAGTGGGGGAGAAAAGCTGGGGGAAAATCCAAAAGTCCTCAACGTTTTCAAAATCCGCACCCGGGACTGAGTCCAGCAAGTCCCCCCGGTCCCAAAAATGCCATTTTTTTCAAAAAATACCCAAAAAATGCGGGGGCCGGATTTCGGAACCGGCGTACCGCTTTCGGCCCGCGTGCCCTAGATCGGAGACCGATGTCAAAAATGGACGCCGGTCGGGTATTTTTTTCCTTGGGGTCTATAGAGAGTAAATCCGGAGGAAAATTGGCCTTACGAGCAAAGGGAGGGATTTTAGGGGGCATAACGTCCAGCCGCGTGCCTCCCGGGTCCCGGGGAAGAGAAAGTCCAGAAAACTCATAAAATCATGCCCAGCATGGAGATCCACAAGTCCCGCCGCAGGCCCGAGGCTTCCCGGGTCCCGGGAATGACCAAAAGACACCCAGGAGTGGACCATCGAAAGTGGGAGGGAAATGGAGGGAAAGTCGGAAAAAGGTCCAAAATGGGTTGAAAATCATATGATCCCACCCAGGGTAGAGTTCCACAAGTCCCGCAGCGAGCTGCACGAGCCGCAGGAACACCGGGAATGACCAAAAGGCACCCAGAAGCGAACCAGCGAAAGTGGGGGACAATTTGAGAAAAAGTTGGAAAAAGGTCCGAAATTGATTAAAAATCCTACCCAGGATGGAGTTCCAGAAGCCCCGCAGCGAGCTGCGCGAGCCGCGGGAACACCGGGAATGACCAAAAGGCACCCAGAAGTGAACCATCAAAAGTGGGGGACAATTTGAGAAAAAGTTGGAAAAAGGTCCGAAATTGAGTAAAAATCCTACCCAGGATGGAGTTCCAGAAGCCCCGCAGCGAGCTGCGCGAGCCGCGGGAACACCGGGAATGACCAAAAGGCACCCAGAAGTGAACCATCAAAAGTGGGGGACAATTTGAGAAAAAGTTGGAAAAAGGTCCGAAATTGTTTAAAAATCCTACCCAGGATGGAGTTCCAGAAGTCCCGCAGCGAGCTGCGCGAGCTCCGGGACCCCCGGGAATGACCAAAAGGCACCCAGAAGTGAACCAGCGAAAGTGGGGGACAATTTGAGAAAAAGTTGGAAAAAGGTCCGAAATTGATTAAAAATCCTACCCAGGATGGAGTTCCAGAAGTCCCGCAGCGAGCTGCGCGAGCTCCGGGGCCCCCGGGAATGACCAAAAGATACCCAGGAGTGAACCAGCCAAAGTGGGGGACAATTTGAGAAAAAGTTGGAAAAAGGGCCGAAATTGTTTAAAAATCCTACCCAGGATGGAGTTCCAGAAGTCCCGCAGCGAGCTGCGCGAGCTCCGGGACCCCCGGGAATGACCAAAAGATACCCAGGAGTGAACCAGCCAAAGTGGGGGACAATTTGAGAAAAAGTTGGAAAAAGGTCCGAAATTGTTTAAAAATCCTACCCAGGATGGAGTTCCAGAAGTCCCGCAGCGAGCTGCGCGAGCTCCGGGGCCCCCGGGAATGACCAAAAGATACCCAGGAGTGAACCAGCCCAAGTGGGGCACAAATGGAAGAAAAGCCGGGCCAAGTCCAAAAAAGTTGGCTTTTTTGCCAAAGTGTCAACATGCGTGATTTTGTCAGAGTGTCCACTTTTGGGATTTTTTCTAAGTCCAACAACGAGAGAGGCCTGGCCTCCAGCCTGTCTAGCCTCTTCCATGAGACACTTGGAAAAAATCCCGTGCAAAAAAAGTGGATTTTTTCAAAGTCCAACAACGAGAGAGGCCTAAGTTCCAGCCTCCTTAGCCTCTTTCTTCCGTGGAGCAAAAGTTGGATTTTTTGCCTAAGTGTCAACATGCGTGATTTTGTCAGAGTGTCCACTTTTGGGATTTTTTCTAAGTCCAACAACGAGAGAGGCCTGGCCTCCAGCCTGTTTAGCCTCTTCCATGTGACACTTAGAAAAAATCCCAGCCAAAAAAAGTGGATTTTTTCTAAGTCCAACAACGAGAGAGGCCTAACTTCCAGCCTCCTTAGCCTCTTTCGTTCACATACTTAGAAAAAAATCCCAGCGCCAAGCCCAATGCATTTCAATGGGATTTATTTTTCGAGCCGGATTTTTTCTAAGTCCAACAACGAGAGAGGCTTGAGTTCTAGCCTACTTTAAGCCTCTTTCGATTTTCCCTGTTTTTACCAGGTCTACCAAAACACCCCCATCACGTTAGTAGGTGCGCCAGGCTTAGACAGGCCGAATTGGCAGGAAATGTGTCCGAGTCAAAGTGAGCTATTTTGGGACTCAAAAGTTGGATTTTCCCCCTCTTTTCGATGGTTCTTTTTTCGAATGGTTCTTCCAGGCTCTGAGCGACAGGGGCTCACGCGGACATGCGTGGCCGCCTAGGGGGCGCTATCTCGGACACATTTAGGGACATGGACACCCTGGAAGAACAAACATAAAAATTTTTTCGACCTGATTTCA
>NW_026907090.1:20000-25000 GCF_033978795.1 Nerophis ophidion
GGTCCCTCTATTTGCTGGAAGTGCCCCCCCAAAAAGCTGTCCATTTCCCCAAGTTTTTAAGGAGGGAAAAGCCACTTTAAGCCTAAAAAGGAAAGCGGGGATTTGGAGCCCTCCGGTGGACTTCCGCCGCCGCTGCACCCTTAGAAGAAAAAGCTGCACTTATGGCAGAGTGTCCATGTGCCTGTGCCTTTAGGAAGGCCGGCTTGCCGTGGTTCTGCACCAGGGTAGGGAATTCAAAATAGGTCCCTCTATCTGCTGGAAGTCAGCACAAAAAAAAGCTGGAAATATGACAGAGTGTCAACTTTTAGTGTAATAGACCTGCGAAAGTCAAAGTCGGGATTTTTTCTAAGTGTCCACTTTTGGTGTACCAACCTTTCCAAAATAAAGTGGGGATTTTTTCTAAGTGTCCACTTTTGGTGTACCAACCTTTCCAAAATAAAGTGGGGATTTTTTCTAAGTGTCCACTTTTGGTGTACCAACCCTTCCAAAATAAAGTGGGGATTTTTTCTAAGTGTCAACTTATAAAGTCGGGATTTTTTCTAAGTGTCAACTTATAAAGTGGGGATTTTTTCTAAGTGTCAACTTATAAAGTCGGGATTTTTTCCAAGTGTCAACTTATAAAGTGGGGATTTTTTCCAAGTGTCAACTTATATAGTCGGGATTTTTTTTCAAAGTGTCAACTTGTAAAGTGGGGATTTTTTCCAAGTGTCTACTTTTGGTTCACCATGCCTTCCAGAGTCAAAGAAGCCCCCGAGTGAGACCCAAAGAACCGGACCGAGTGATGTCATTTGGGGCCCTATTTTGAGTCATTTTGTGGGATTTCGGTGACGCCGAGGAGGGAAGCAGGTGTCAAGGGACAGGGGGGTGCCTGTCCCTTGAAGAAGGCCGGCTTGCCGTGGATCTACACCCGGGTAGGGAATTCAAAACAGGTCCCTCTATTTGCTGGAAGTCAGCACGAAAAAAAGCTGGAAATATGACAGAGTGCCCCCCAAAAAAAAAGAAGCTGCAATGATGGCAGAGTGTCCATGTTGCTGTCCCTTTAGGAAGGCCGGCTCGCCGTGGATCTCCACCCGAGTGGGGAATTCCAAATAGGTCCCTCCATTTGCTGGAAGTGCCCCCCCAAAAAGCTGTCCATTTCCCCAAGTTTTTAAGGGAAACAAAAACCAGGGTTGGGGTTGGATGCATCACACTGTAAGTCTCGGCTGCAGCCAGAAGCAAGTATTAAAAAGATAGACACCAACCATCATTTAAAAAGGGGAAAACAAATCCATTCATCAATAAATCATATCCAAATTTAAAAAAAGAGGCAGCTCAAAAGAGAGGGTGTGTGTCCAGCAGAAAATAGGCATGATAAACAAAGAGGGCTGGGGTTTGGAGGAGGGCAAAATGTCCCGCAGCCGGCCGCCCGAGTTCCGGGATGCCCAGCACGTCCATAACGCACCCCGCAAAGTCAAACTGGAAGTGGAGGGGAAAAAAGCTGGGAAAGAAGTTAAATGTCCTCAAAGTGTTCCAAAATCAGTCCCACGAGTCCCGCAGCTGGCCACCCGAGTCCAGGGAAGCCCGGCACCTCCGTAACAAGGCCCGCAAAGTCACACTGCAAGTGGGGGAGAAAAGCTGGCATAGTAGCCAAAAGTCCTCAAAGTGTTCAAAAATCAGTCCCCCACCAGCCCCGCAGCTGGCCACCCGAGTCCAGGGACGCCCGGCACAGCCGTAACGCACCCCGCAAAGTCAAACTGCAAGTGGGGGAGAAAAGCTGGGGGAAAATCCAAAAGTCCTCAACGTTTTCAAAATCCGCACCCGGGACTGAGTCCAGCAAGTCCCCCCGGTCCCAAAAATGCCATTTTTTTCAAAAAATACCCAAAAAATGCGGGGGCCGGATTTCGGAACCGGCGTACCGCTTTCGGCCCGCGTGCCCTAGATCGGAGACCGATGTCAAAAATGGACGCCGGTCGGGTATTTTTTTCCTTGGGGTCTATAGAGAGTAAATCCGGAGGAAAATTGGCCTTACGAGCAAAGGGAGGGATTTTAGGGGGCATAACGTCCAGCCGCCTGCCTCCCGGGTCCCGGGGAAGAGAAAGTCCAGAAAACTCATAAAATCATGCCCAGCATGGAGATCCACAAGTCCCGCCGCAGGCCCGAGGCTTCCCGGGTCCCGGGAATGACCAAAAGACACCCAGGAGTGGACCATCGAAAGTGGGAGGGAAATGGAGGGAAAGTCGGGAAAAAGGTCCAAAATGGGTTGAAAATCATATGATCCCACCCAGGGTAGAGTTCCACAAGTCCCGCAGCGAGCTGCACGAGCCGCAGGAACACCGGGAATGACCAAAAGGCACCCAGAAGCGAACCAGCGAAAGTGGGGGACAATTTGAGAAAAAGTTGGAAAAAGGTCCGAAATTGATTAAAAATCCTACCCAGGATGGAGTTCCAGAAGCCCCGCAGCGAGCTGCACGAGCCGCAGGAACACCGGGAATGACCAAAAGGCACCCAGAAGTGAACCAGCGAAAGTGGGGGGAAAATGGAGGAAAAGGAGGAAAAAGTACCAAATTGTTTAAAAATCCTACCCAGGATGGAGTTCCAGAAGCCCCGCAGCGAGCTGCACGAGCCGCAGGAACACCGGGAATGACCAAAAGGCACCCAGAAGTGAACCATCAAAAGTGGGGGACAATTTGAGAAAAAGTTGGAAAAAGGTCCGAAATTGATTAAAAATCCTACCCAGGATGGAGTTCCAGAAGCCCCGCAGCGAGCTGCGCGAGCCGCGGGAACACCGGGAATGACCAAAAGGCACCCAGAAGTGAACCATCAAAAGTGGGGGACAATTTGAGAAAAAGTTGGAAAAAGGTCCGAAATTGATTAAAAATCCTACCCAGGATGGAGTTCCAGAAGCCCCGCAGCGAGCTGCACGAGCCGCAGGAACACCGGGAATGACCAAAAGGCACCCAGAAGTGAACCAGCGAAAGTGGGGGGAAAATGGAGGAAAAGGAGGAAAAAGTACCAAATTGTTTAAAAATCCTACCCAGGATGGAGTTCCACAAGTCCCGCAGCGAGCTGCACGAGCCGCAGGAACACCGGGAATGACCAAAAGGCACCCAGAAGTGAACCATCAAAAGTGGGGGACAATTTGAGAAAAAGTTGGAAAAAGGTCCGAAATTGATTAAAAATCCTACCCAGGATGGAGTTCCAGAAGCCCCGCAGCGAGCTGCACGAGCCGCAGGAACACCGGGAATGACCAAAAGGCACCCAGAAGTGAACCAGCGAAAGTGGGGGGAAAATGGAGGAAAAGGAGGAAAGAGTACCAAATTGTTTAAAAATCCTACCCAGGATGGAGTTCCAGAAGCCCCGCAGCGAGCTGCACGAGCCGCAGGAACACCGGGAATGACCAAAAGGCACCCAGAAGTGAACCAGCGAAAGTGGGGGGAAAATGGAGGAAAAGGAGGAAAAAGTACCAAATTGTTTAAAAATCCTACCCAGGATGGAGTTCCACAAGTCCCGCAGCGAGCTGCACGAGCCGCAGGAACACCGGGAATGACCAAAAGGCACCCAGAAGTGAACCAGCCAAAGTGGGGGACAATTTGAGAAAAAGTTGGAAAAAGGTCCAAAATTGATTAAAAATCCTACCCAGGATGGAGTTCCAGAAGCCCCGCAGCGAGCTGCACGAGCCGCAGGAACACCGGGAATGACCAAAAGGCACCCAGAAGTGAACCATCAAAAGTGGGGGACAATTTGAGAAAAAGTTGGAAAAAGGTCCGAAATTGATTAAAAATCCTACCCAGGATGGAGTTCCAGAAGCCCCGCAGCGAGCTGCGCGAGCCGCAGGAACACCGGGAATGACCAAAAGGCACCCAGAAGTGAACCATCAAAAGTGGGGGACAATTTGAGAAAAAGTTGGAAAAAGGGCCGAAATTGTTTAAAAATCCTACCCAGGATGGAGTTCCAGAAGCCCCGCAGTGAGCTGCCCGAGCCGCAGGAACACCGGGAATGACCAAAAGGCACCCAGAAGTGAACCATCAAAAGTGGGGGACAATTTGAGAAAAAGTTGGAAAAAGGTCCGAAATTGATTAAAAATCCTACCCAGGATGGAGTTCCAGAAGCCCCGCAGCGAGCTGCGCGAGCCGCAGGAACACCGGGAATGACCAAAAGGCACCCAGAAGTGAACCATCAAAAGTGGGGGACAATTTGAGAAAAAGTTGGAAAAAGGGCCGAAATTGTTTAAAAATCCTACCCAGGATGGAGTTCCAGAAGCCCCGCAGTGAGCTGCCCGAGCCGCAGGAACACCGGGAATGACCAAAAGATACCCAGGAGTGAACCAGCCAAAGTGGGGGACAATTTGAGAAAAAGTTGGAAAAAGGTCCGAAATTGTTTAAAAATCCTACCCAGGATGGAGTTCCAGAAGTCCCGCAGCGAGCTGCGCGAGCTCCGGGACCCCCGGGAATGACCAAAAGATACCCAGGAGTGAACCAGCGAAAGTGGGGGACAATTTGAGAAAAAGTTGGAAAAAGGTCCGAAATTGTTTAAAAATCCTACCCAGGATGGAGTTCCAGAAGTCCCGCAGCGAGCTGCGCGAGCTCCGGGGCCCCCGGGAATGACCAAAAGATACCCAGGAGTGAACCAGCCCAAGTGGGGGACAAATGGAAGAAAAGCCGGGCCAAGTCCAAAAAAGTTGGATTTTTTGCCAAAGTGTCAACATGCGTGATTTTGTCAGAGTGTCCACTTTTGGGATTTTTTCAAAGTCCAACAACGAGAGAGGCCTGGCCTCCAGCCTGTCTAGCCTCTTCCATGAGACACTTAGAAAAAATCCCGTGCAAAAAAAGTGGATTTTTTCTAAGTCCAACAACGAGAGAGGCCTAACTTCCAGCCTCCTTAGCCTCTTTCTTCCGTGGAGCAAAAGTTGGATTTTTTGCCTAAGTGTCAACATGCGTGATTTTGTCAGAGTGTCCACTTTTGGGATTTTTTCTAAGTCCAACAACGAGAGAGGCCTGGCCTCCAGCCTGTTTAGCCTCTTC
>NW_026907090.1:37500-45000 GCF_033978795.1 Nerophis ophidion
GCCCTATTTTGAGTCATTTTGTGGGATTTCGGTGACGCCGAGGAGCGAAGCAGGTGTTCCGGGAGGGGGGTGCCTGTCCCTTTAAGAAGGCCGGCTTGCCGTGGATCTCCCCCCGGGTGGGGATTTCAAAATATGTCCCTCTTTTTGCTGGAAGTATGTCCCTCTTTTTGCTGGAAGTCAGCACAAAATAGAGCTGTACATTTGCCCAAGGCTCTAAAGAGGGAAAGGCAACTTTAAGCCTAAAAAGGAAAGCGGGGATTTGGAGCCCTCCGGTGGACTTCCGCCGCCGCTGCACCCTTAGCTGGAAGTCAGTGCCAAAAAAAAAGAAGCTGCGAATAGTGTCCATGTGCCTGTCCCTTTAGGAAAGCCGGCTTGCCGTGGATCTCCACCCGGGTGGGGAATTCCAAATAGGTCCCTCTATTTGATGGAAGTCAGCAACAAAAAGCTGGATTTTTTCTAAGTGTCAAGGAGGGTGTCGCTTCCAGAAGGCCCACCCGCCTTGGATCACCACCCGGTTAAGAAAAATGAAAAAAGTCCCTCTATTTGATGGAAGTCAGCAACAAAAAGCTGGATTTTTTCTAAGTGTCAAGGAGGGTGTCGCTTCCAGAAGGCCCACCTGCCTTGGATCGACACCCGGTTAAGAAACATGGAAAAAGTCCCTCTATTTGATGGAAGTCAGCAACAAAAAGCTGGATTTTTTCTAAGTGTCAAGGAGAGGGTCGCTTCCAGAAGGCCCACCTGCCTTGGATCGACACCCGGTTAAGAAACATGGAAAAAGTCCCTCTATTTGATGGAAGTCAGCTACAAAAAGCTGGATTTTTTCTAAGTGTCAAGGAGGGTGTCGCTTCCAGAAGGCCCACCTGCCTTGGATCGACACCCGGCTAAGAAACATGGAAAAAGTCCCTCTATTTGATGGAAGTCAGCAACAAAAAGCTGGATTTTTTCTAAGTGTCAAGGAGGGTGTCGCTTCCAGAAGGCCCACCCGCCTTGGATCACCACCCGGTTAAGAAAAATGAAAAAAGTCCCTCTAGTTAATGGAAGTCAGCAACAAAAAGCTGGATTTTTTCTAAGTGTCAAGGAGAGGGTCGCTTCCAGAAGGCCCACCCGCCTTGGATCGACACCCGGTTAAGAAAAATGAAAAAAGTCGCTCTATTTGATGGAAGTCAGCAACAAAAAGCTGGATTTTTTCTAAGTGTCAAGGAGGGTGTCGCTTCCAGAAGGCCCACCTGCCTTGGATCGACACCCGGTTAAGAAAAATGAAAAAAGTCGCTCTATTTGATGGAAGTCAGCAACAAAAAGCTGGATTTTTTCTAAGTGTCAAGGAGGGTGTCGCTTCCAGAAGGCCCACCTGCCTTGGATCGACACCCGGTTAAGAAAAATGAAAAAAGTCCCTCTATTTGATGGAAGTCAGCAACAAAAAGCTGGAATTTTTCTAAGTGTCAAGGAGGGTGTCGCTTCCAGAAGGCCCACCTGCCTTGGATCGACACCCGGTTAAGAAAAATGAAAAAAGTCCCTCTATTTGATGGAAGTCAGCAACAAAAAGCTGGATTTTTTCTAAGTGTCAAGGAGGGTGTTGCTTCCAGAAGGCCCACCTGCCTTGGATCGACACCCGGCTAAGAAACATGGAAAAAGTCCCTCTATTTGATGGAAGTCAGCAACAAAAAGCTGGATTTTTTCTAAGTGTCAAGGAGGGTGTCGCTTCCAGAAGGCCCACCCGCCTTGGATCACCACCCGGTTAAGAAAAATGAAAAAAGTCCCTCTATTTGATGGAAGTCAGCAACAAAAAGCTGGATTTTTTCTAAGTGTCAAGGAGGGTGTTGCTTCCAGAAGGCCCACCTGCCTTGGATCGACACCCGGCTAAGAAACATGGAAAAAGTCCCTCTATTTAATGGAAGTCAGCAACAAAAAGCTGGATTTTTTCTAAGTGTCAAGGAGGGTGTCGCTTCCAGAAGGCCCACCTGCCTTGGATCGACACCCGGTTAAGAAAAATGAAAAAAGTCCCTCTATTTAATGGAAGTCGGCAACAAAAAGCTGGATTTTTTTCTAAGTGTCAAGGAGGGTGTCGCTTCCAGAAGGCCCACCTGCCTTGGATCGACACCCGGTTAAGAAAAATGAAAAAAGTCCCTCTATTTAATGGAAGTCAGCAACAAAAAGCTGCAAATATGACAGAGTATCTAGGAGGGTGTCGCTTCCAGAAGGCCCACCCGCCTTGGATCGACACCCGGTTAAGAAACATGGAAAAAGTCCCTCTATTTAATGGAAGTCAGCAACAAAAAGCTGGATTTTTTCTAAGTGTAAAAGTTGGGATTTTTTCTAAGTGTCAACTTTTGGTGTACCAACCCTTCCAAAATAAAGTCGGGATTTTTTCTAAGTGTCAACTTTTGGTGTACCAACCCTTCCAAAATAAAGTCGGGATTTTTTCTAAGTGTCAACTTTTGGTGTACCAACACTTCCAAAATAAAGTGGGGATTTTTTCTAAGTGTCAACTTATATAGTCGGGATTTTTTCTAAGTGTCAACTTATATAGTCGGGATTTTTTTCTAAGTGTCAACTTATAAAGTGGGGATTTTTTTCCAAGTGTCCACTTTTGGTTCACCATGCCTTCCAGAGTCAAAGAAGCCCCCGAGTGAGACCCAAAAAACCGGACCGAGTGATGTCATTTGGGGCCCTATTTTGAGTCATTTTGTGGGATTTCGGTGACGCCGAGGAGGGAAGCAGGTGTTCCGGGAGGGAGGGTGCCTGTCCCTTTAAGAAGGCCGGCTTGCCGTGGATCTACACCCGGGTAGGGAATTCAAAATAGGTCCCTCTATTTGCTGGAAGTCAGCACAAAAAAGCTGGAAATATGACAGGGGAAAAAAAAAAAGAAGAAGCTGCAATGATGGCAGAGTGTCCATGTGCCTGTCCCTTTAAGAAGGCCGGCTTGCCGTGGATCTCCACCCGGGTGGGGAATTCCAAATAGGTCCCTCTATTTGCTGGAAGTGCCCCCCCAAAAAGCTGTCCATTTCCCCAAGTTTTTAAGGAGGGAAAAGCCACTTTAAGCCTAAAAAGGAAAGCGGGGATTTGGAGCCCTCCGGTGGACTTCCGCCGCCGCTGCACCCTTAGAAGAAAAAGCTGCACTTATGGCAGAGTGTCCATGTGCCTGTGCCTTTAGGAAGGCCGGCTTGCCGTGGTTCTGCACCAGGGTAGGGAATTCAAAATAGGTCCCTCTATCTGCTGGAAGTCAGCACAAAAAAAAGCTGGAAATATGACAGAGTGTCAACTTTTAGTGTAATAGACCTGCGAAAGTCAAAGTCGGGATTTTTTCTAAGTGTCCACTTTTGGTGTACCAACCTTTCCAAAATAAAGTGGGGATTTTTTCTAAGTGTCCACTTTTGGTGTACCAACCTTTCCAAAATAAAGTGGGGATTTTTTCTAAGTGTCCACTTTTGGTGTACCAACCCTTCCAAAATAAAGTGGGGATTTTTTCTAAGTGTCAACTTATAAAGTCGGGATTTTTTCTAAGTGTCAACTTATAAAGTGGGGATTTTTTCTAAGTGTCAACTTATAAAGTCGGGATTTTTTCCAAGTGTCAACTTATAAAGTGGGGATTTTTTCCAAGTGTCAACTTATAAAGTGGGGATTTTTTCCAAGTGTCAACTTATATAGTCGGGATTTTTTTTCAAAGTGTCAACTTGTAAAGTGGGGATTTTTTCCAAGTGTCTACTTTTGGTTCACCATGCCTTCCAGAGTCAAAGAAGCCCCCGAGTGAGACCCAAAGAACCGGACCGAGTGATGTCATTTGGGGCCCTATTTTGAGTCATTTTGTGGGATTTCGGTGACGCCGAGGAGGGAAGCAGGTGTCAAGGGACAGGGGGGTGCCTGTCCCTTGAAGAAGGCCGGCTTGCCGTGGATCTACACCCGGGTAGGGAATTCAAAACAGGTCCCTCTATTTGCTGGAAGTCAGCACGAAAAAAAGCTGGAAATATGACAGAGTGCCCCCCAAAAAAAAAGAAGCTGCAATGATGGCAGAGTGTCCATGTTGCTGTCCCTTTAGGAAGGCCGGCTCGCCGTGGATCTCCACCCGAGTGGGGAATTCCAAATAGGTCCCTCCATTTGCTGGAAGTGCCCCCCCAAAAAGCTGTCCATTTCCCCAAGTTTTTAAGGGAAACAAAAACCAGGGTTGGGGTTGGATGCATCACACTGTAAGTCTCGGCTGCAGCCAGAAGCAAGTATTAAAAAGATAGACACCAACCATCATTTAAAAAGGGGAAAACAAATCCATTCATCAATAAATCATATCCAAATTTAAAAAAAGAGGCAGCTCAAAAGAGAGGGTGTGTGTCCAGCAGAAAATAGGCATGATAAACAAAGAGGGCTGGGGTTTGGAGGAGGGCAAAATGTCCCGCAGCCGGCCGCCCGAGTTCCGGGATGCCCAGCACGTCCATAACGCACCCCGCAAAGTCAAACTGGAAGTGGAGGGGAAAAAAGCTGGGAAAGAAGTTAAATGTCCTCAAAGTGTTCCAAAATCAGTCCCACGAGTCCCGCAGCTGGCCACCCGAGTCCAGGGAAGCCCGGCACCTCCGTAACAAGGCCCGCAAAGTCACACTGCAAGTGGGGGAGAAAAGCTGGCATAGTAGCCAAAAGTCCTCAAAGTGTTCAAAAATCAGTCCCCCACCAGCCCCGCAGCTGGCCACCCGAGTCCAGGGACGCCCGGCACAGCCGTAACGCACCCCGCAAAGTCAAACTGCAAGTGGGGGAGAAAAGCTGGGGGAAAATCCAAAAGTCCTCAACGTTTTCAAAATCCGCACCCGGGACTGAGTCCAGCAAGTCCCCCCGGTCCCAAAAATGCCATTTTTTTCAAAAAATACCCAAAAAATGCGGGGGCCGGATTTCGGAACCGGCGTACCGCTTTCGGCCCGCGTGCCCTAGATCGGAGACCGATGTCAAAAATGGACGCCGGTCGGGTATTTTTTTCCTTGGGGTCTATAGAGAGTAAATCCGGAGGAAAATTGGCCTTACGAGCAAAGGGAGGGATTTTAGGGGGCATAACGTCCAGCCGCCTGCCTCCCGGGTCCCGGGGAAGAGAAAGTCCAGAAAACTCATAAAATCATGCCCAGCATGGAGATCCACAAGTCCCGCCGCAGGCCCGAGGCTTCCCGGGTCCCGGGAATGACCAAAAGACACCCAGGAGTGGACCATCGAAAGTGGGAGGGAAATGGAGGGAAAGTCGGGAAAAAGGTCCAAAATGGGTTGAAAATCATATGATCCCACCCAGGGTAGAGTTCCACAAGTCCCGCAGCGAGCTGCACGAGCCGCAGGAACACCGGGAATGACCAAAAGGCACCCAGAAGCGAACCAGCGAAAGTGGGGGACAATTTGAGAAAAAGTTGGAAAAAGGTCCGAAATTGATTAAAAATCCTACCCAGGATGGAGTTCCAGAAGCCCCGCAGCGAGCTGCACGAGCCGCAGGAACACCGGGAATGACCAAAAGGCACCCAGAAGTGAACCAGCGAAAGTGGGGGGAAAATGGAGGAAAAGGAGGAAAAAGTACCAAATTGTTTAAAAATCCTACCCAGGATGGAGTTCCAGAAGCCCCGCAGCGAGCTGCACGAGCCGCAGGAACACCGGGAATGACCAAAAGGCACCCAGAAGTGAACCATCAAAAGTGGGGGACAATTTGAGAAAAAGTTGGAAAAAGGTCCGAAATTGATTAAAAATCCTACCCAGGATGGAGTTCCAGAAGCCCCGCAGCGAGCTGCGCGAGCCGCGGGAACACCGGGAATGACCAAAAGGCACCCAGAAGTGAACCATCAAAAGTGGGGGACAATTTGAGAAAAAGTTGGAAAAAGGTCCGAAATTGATTAAAAATCCTACCCAGGATGGAGTTCCAGAAGCCCCGCAGCGAGCTGCACGAGCCGCAGGAACACCGGGAATGACCAAAAGGCACCCAGAAGTGAACCAGCGAAAGTGGGGGGAAAATGGAGGAAAAGGAGGAAAAAGTACCAAATTGTTTAAAAATCCTACCCAGGATGGAGTTCCACAAGTCCCGCAGCGAGCTGCACGAGCCGCAGGAACACCGGGAATGACCAAAAGGCACCCAGAAGTGAACCATCAAAAGTGGGGGACAATTTGAGAAAAAGTTGGAAAAAGGTCCGAAATTGATTAAAAATCCTACCCAGGATGGAGTTCCAGAAGCCCCGCAGCGAGCTGCACGAGCCGCAGGAACACCGGGAATGACCAAAAGGCACCCAGAAGTGAACCAGCGAAAGTGGGGGGAAAATGGAGGAAAAGGAGGAAAGAGTACCAAATTGTTTAAAAATCCTACCCAGGATGGAGTTCCAGAAGCCCCGCAGCGAGCTGCACGAGCCGCAGGAACACCGGGAATGACCAAAAGGCACCCAGAAGTGAACCAGCGAAAGTGGGGGGAAAATGGAGGAAAAGGAGGAAAAAGTACCAAATTGTTTAAAAATCCTACCCAGGATGGAGTTCCACAAGTCCCGCAGCGAGCTGCACGAGCCGCAGGAACACCGGGAATGACCAAAAGGCACCCAGAAGTGAACCAGCCAAAGTGGGGGACAATTTGAGAAAAAGTTGGAAAAAGGTCCAAAATTGATTAAAAATCCTACCCAGGATGGAGTTCCAGAAGCCCCGCAGCGAGCTGCACGAGCCGCAGGAACACCGGGAATGACCAAAAGGCACCCAGAAGTGAACCATCAAAAGTGGGGGACAATTTGAGAAAAAGTTGGAAAAAGGTCCGAAATTGATTAAAAATCCTACCCAGGATGGAGTTCCAGAAGCCCCGCAGCGAGCTGCGCGAGCCGCAGGAACACCGGGAATGACCAAAAGGCACCCAGAAGTGAACCATCAAAAGTGGGGGACAATTTGAGAAAAAGTTGGAAAAAGGGCCGAAATTGTTTAAAAATCCTACCCAGGATGGAGTTCCAGAAGCCCCGCAGTGAGCTGCCCGAGCCGCAGGAACACCGGGAATGACCAAAAGGCACCCAGAAGTGAACCATCAAAAGTGGGGGACAATTTGAGAAAAAGTTGGAAAAAGGTCCGAAATTGATTAAAAATCCTACCCAGGATGGAGTTCCAGAAGCCCCGCAGCGAGCTGCGCGAGCCGCAGGAACACCGGGAATGACCAAAAGGCACCCAGAAGTGAACCATCAAAAGTGGGGGACAATTTGAGAAAAAGTTGGAAAAAGGGCCGAAATTGTTTAAAAATCCTACCCAGGATGGAGTTCCAGAAGCCCCGCAGTGAGCTGCCCGAGCCGCAGGAACACCGGGAATGACCAAAAGATACCCAGGAGTGAACCAGCCAAAGTGGGGGACAATTTGAGAAAAAGTTGGAAAAAGGTCCGAAATTGTTTAAAAATCCTACCCAGGATGGAGTTCCAGAAGTCCCGCAGCGAGCTGCGCGAGCTCCGGGACCCCCGGGAATGACCAAAAGATACCCAGGAGTGAACCAGCGAAAGTGGGGGACAATTTGAGAAAAAGTTGGAAAAAGGTCCGAAATTGTTT
>NW_026907090.1:57500-67500 GCF_033978795.1 Nerophis ophidion
GTCAACTTTTGGAGTACCAACCCTTCCAAAACAAAGTCGGGATTTTTTCTAAGTGTCAACTTTTGGAGTACCAACCCTTCCAAAACAAAGTCGGGATTTTTTCTAAGTGTCAACTTTTGGAGTACCAACCCTTCCAAAACAAAGTCGGGATTTTTTCTAAGTGTCAACTTTTCGCGTACCAACCCTTCCAAAATAAAGTCGGGATTTTTTCTAAGTGTCAACTTTTAAAAGTCGGGATTTTTTCTAAGTGTCAACTTTTAAAAGTCGGGATTTTTTCTAAGTGTCCACTTTTGCTGTACCATGCCCTCCAGGGTCATAGAAGCCCCAGAGTGAGACCTAAACAACCGGGCCGAGTGATGTCATTTGGGGCCCTATTTTGAGTCATTTTGTGGGATTTCGGTGACGCCGAGGAGCGAAGCAGGTGTTCCGGGAGGGGGGTGCCTGTCCCTTTAAGAAGGCCGGCTTGCCGTGGATCTCCCCCCGGGTGGGGATTTCAAAATATGTCCCTCTTTTTGCTGGAAGTATGTCCCTCTTTTTGCTGGAAGTCAGCACAAAATAGAGCTGTACATTTGCCCAAGGCTCTAAAGAGGGAAAGGCAACTTTAAGCCTAAAAAGGAAAGCGGGGATTTGGAGCCCTCCGGTGGACTTCCGCCGCCGCTGCACCCTTAGCTGGAAGTCAGTGCCAAAAAAAAAGAAGCTGCGAATAGTGTCCATGTGCCTGTCCCTTTAGGAAAGCCGGCTTGCCGTGGATCTCCACCCGGGTGGGGAATTCCAAATAGGTCCCTCTATTTGATGGAAGTCAGCAACAAAAAGCTGGATTTTTTCTAAGTGTCAAGGAGGGTGTCGCTTCCAGAAGGCCCACCCGCCTTGGATCACCACCCGGTTAAGAAAAATGAAAAAAGTCCCTCTATTTGATGGAAGTCAGCAACAAAAAGCTGGATTTTTTCTAAGTGTCAAGGAGGGTGTCGCTTCCAGAAGGCCCACCTGCCTTGGATCGACACCCGGTTAAGAAACATGGAAAAAGTCCCTCTATTTGATGGAAGTCAGCAACAAAAAGCTGGATTTTTTCTAAGTGTCAAGGAGAGGGTCGCTTCCAGAAGGCCCACCTGCCTTGGATCGACACCCGGTTAAGAAACATGGAAAAAGTCCCTCTATTTGATGGAAGTCAGCTACAAAAAGCTGGATTTTTTCTAAGTGTCAAGGAGGGTGTCGCTTCCAGAAGGCCCACCTGCCTTGGATCGACACCCGGTTAAGAAACATGGAAAAAGTCCCTCTATTTGATGGAAGTCAGCTACAAAAAGCTGGATTTTTTCTAAGTGTCAAGGAGGGTGTCGCTTCCAGAAGGCCCACCTGCCTTGGATCGACACCCGGCTAAGAAACATGGAAAAAGTCCCTCTATTTGATGGAAGTCAGCAACAAAAAGCTGGATTTTTTCTAAGTGTCAAGGAGGGTGTCGCTTCCAGAAGGCCCACCCGCCTTGGATCACCACCCGGTTAAGAAAAATGAAAAAAGTCCCTCTAGTTAATGGAAGTCAGCAACAAAAAGCTGGATTTTTTCTAAGTGTCAAGGAGAGGGTCGCTTCCAGAAGGCCCACCCGCCTTGGATCGACACCCGGTTAAGAAAAATGAAAAAAGTCGCTCTATTTGATGGAAGTCAGCAACAAAAAGCTGGATTTTTTCTAAGTGTCAAGGAGGGTGTCGCTTCCAGAAGGCCCACCTGCCTTGGATCGACACCCGGTTAAGAAAAATGAAAAAAGTCGCTCTATTTGATGGAAGTCAGCAACAAAAAGCTGGATTTTTTCTAAGTGTCAAGGAGGGTGTCGCTTCCAGAAGGCCCACCTGCCTTGGATCGACACCCGGTTAAGAAAAATGAAAAAAGTCCCTCTATTTGATGGAAGTCAGCAACAAAAAGCTGGAATTTTTCTAAGTGTCAAGGAGGGTGTCGCTTCCAGAAGGCCCACCTGCCTTGGATCGACACCCGGTTAAGAAAAATGAAAAAAGTCCCTCTATTTGATGGAAGTCAGCAACAAAAAGCTGGATTTTTTCTAAGTGTCAAGGAGGGTGTTGCTTCCAGAAGGCCCACCTGCCTTGGATCGACACCCGGCTAAGAAACATGGAAAAAGTCCCTCTATTTGATGGAAGTCAGCAACAAAAAGCTGGATTTTTTCTAAGTGTCAAGGAGGGTGTCGCTTCCAGAAGGCCCACCCGCCTTGGATCACCACCCGGTTAAGAAAAATGAAAAAAGTCCCTCTATTTGATGGAAGTCAGCAACAAAAAGCTGGATTTTTTCTAAGTGTCAAGGAGGGTGTTGCTTCCAGAAGGCCCACCTGCCTTGGATCGACACCCGGCTAAGAAACATGGAAAAAGTCCCTCTATTTAATGGAAGTCAGCAACAAAAAGCTGGATTTTTTCTAAGTGTCAAGGAGGGTGTCGCTTCCAGAAGGCCCACCTGCCTTGGATCGACACCCGGTTAAGAAAAATGAAAAAAGTCCCTCTATTTAATGGAAGTCGGCAACAAAAAGCTGGATTTTTTTCTAAGTGTCAAGGAGGGTGTCGCTTCCAGAAGGCCCACCTGCCTTGGATCGACACCCGGTTAAGAAAAATGAAAAAAGTCCCTCTATTTAATGGAAGTCAGCAACAAAAAGCTGCAAATATGACAGAGTATCTAGGAGGGTGTCGCTTCCAGAAGGCCCACCCGCCTTGGATCGACACCCGGTTAAGAAACATGGAAAAAGTCCCTCTATTTAATGGAAGTCAGCAACAAAAAGCTGGATTTTTTCTAAGTGTAAAAGTTGGGATTTTTTCTAAGTGTCAACTTTTGGTGTACCAACCCTTCCAAAATAAAGTCGGGATTTTTTCTAAGTGTCAACTTTTGGTGTACCAACCCTTCCAAAATAAAGTCGGGATTTTTTCTAAGTGTCAACTTTTGGTGTACCAACACTTCCAAAATAAAGTGGGGATTTTTTCTAAGTGTCAACTTATATAGTCGGGATTTTTTCTAAGTGTCAACTTATATAGTCGGGATTTTTTTCTAAGTGTCAACTTATAAAGTGGGGATTTTTTTCCAAGTGTCCACTTTTGGTTCACCATGCCTTCCAGAGTCAAAGAAGCCCCCGAGTGAGACCCAAAAAACCGGACCGAGTGATGTCATTTGGGGCCCTATTTTGAGTCATTTTGTGGGATTTCGGTGACGCCGAGGAGGGAAGCAGGTGTTCCGGGAGGGAGGGTGCCTGTCCCTTTAAGAAGGCCGGCTTGCCGTGGATCTACACCCGGGTAGGGAATTCAAAATAGGTCCCTCTATTTGCTGGAAGTCAGCACAAAAAAGCTGGAAATATGACAGGGGAAAAAAAAAAAGAAGAAGCTGCAATGATGGCAGAGTGTCCATGTGCCTGTCCCTTTAAGAAGGCCGGCTTGCCGTGGATCTCCACCCGGGTGGGGAATTCCAAATAGGTCCCTCTATTTGCTGGAAGTGCCCCCCCAAAAAGCTGTCCATTTCCCCAAGTTTTTAAGGAGGGAAAAGCCACTTTAAGCCTAAAAAGGAAAGCGGGGATTTGGAGCCCTCCGGTGGACTTCCGCCGCCGCTGCACCCTTAGAAGAAAAAGCTGCACTTATGGCAGAGTGTCCATGTGCCTGTGCCTTTAGGAAGGCCGGCTTGCCGTGGTTCTGCACCAGGGTAGGGAATTCAAAATAGGTCCCTCTATCTGCTGGAAGTCAGCACAAAAAAAAGCTGGAAATATGACAGAGTGTCAACTTTTAGTGTAATAGACCTGCGAAAGTCAAAGTCGGGATTTTTTCTAAGTGTCCACTTTTGGTGTACCAACCTTTCCAAAATAAAGTGGGGATTTTTTCTAAGTGTCCACTTTTGGTGTACCAACCTTTCCAAAATAAAGTGGGGATTTTTTCTAAGTGTCCACTTTTGGTGTACCAACCCTTCCAAAATAAAGTGGGGATTTTTTCTAAGTGTCAACTTATAAAGTCGGGATTTTTTCTAAGTGTCAACTTATAAAGTGGGGATTTTTTCTAAGTGTCAACTTATAAAGTCGGGATTTTTTCCAAGTGTCAACTTATAAAGTGGGGATTTTTTCCAAGTGTCAACTTATATAGTCGGGATTTTTTTTCAAAGTGTCAACTTGTAAAGTGGGGATTTTTTCCAAGTGTCTACTTTTGGTTCACCATGCCTTCCAGAGTCAAAGAAGCCCCCGAGTGAGACCCAAAGAACCGGACCGAGTGATGTCATTTGGGGCCCTATTTTGAGTCATTTTGTGGGATTTCGGTGACGCCGAGGAGGGAAGCAGGTGTCAAGGGACAGGGGGGTGCCTGTCCCTTGAAGAAGGCCGGCTTGCCGTGGATCTACACCCGGGTAGGGAATTCAAAACAGGTCCCTCTATTTGCTGGAAGTCAGCACGAAAAAAAGCTGGAAATATGACAGAGTGCCCCCCAAAAAAAAAGAAGCTGCAATGATGGCAGAGTGTCCATGTTGCTGTCCCTTTAGGAAGGCCGGCTCGCCGTGGATCTCCACCCGAGTGGGGAATTCCAAATAGGTCCCTCCATTTGCTGGAAGTGCCCCCCCAAAAAGCTGTCCATTTCCCCAAGTTTTTAAGGGAAACAAAAACCAGGGTTGGGGTTGGATGCATCACACTGTAAGTCTCGGCTGCAGCCAGAAGCAAGTATTAAAAAGATAGACACCAACCATCATTTAAAAAGGGGAAAACAAATCCATTCATCAATAAATCATATCCAAATTTAAAAAAAGAGGCAGCTCAAAAGAGAGGGTGTGTGTCCAGCAGAAAATAGGCATGATAAACAAAGAGGGCTGGGGTTTGGAGGAGGGCAAAATGTCCCGCAGCCGGCCGCCCGAGTTCCGGGATGCCCAGCACGTCCATAACGCACCCCGCAAAGTCAAACTGGAAGTGGAGGGGAAAAAAGCTGGGAAAGAAGTTAAATGTCCTCAAAGTGTTCCAAAATCAGTCCCACGAGTCCCGCAGCTGGCCACCCGAGTCCAGGGAAGCCCGGCACCTCCGTAACAAGGCCCGCAAAGTCACACTGCAAGTGGGGGAGAAAAGCTGGCATAGTAGCCAAAAGTCCTCAAAGTGTTCAAAAATCAGTCCCCCACCAGCCCCGCAGCTGGCCACCCGAGTCCAGGGACGCCCGGCACAGCCGTAACGCACCCCGCAAAGTCAAACTGCAAGTGGGGGAGAAAAGCTGGGGGAAAATCCAAAAGTCCTCAACGTTTTCAAAATCCGCACCCGGGACTGAGTCCAGCAAGTCCCCCCGGTCCCAAAAATGCCATTTTTTTCAAAAAATACCCAAAAAATGCGGGGGCCGGATTTCGGAACCGGCGTACCGCTTTCGGCCCGCGTGCCCTAGATCGGAGACCGATGTCAAAAATGGACGCCGGTCGGGTATTTTTTTCCTTGGGGTCTATAGAGAGTAAATCCGGAGGAAAATTGGCCTTACGAGCAAAGGGAGGGATTTTAGGGGGCATAACGTCCAGCCGCCTGCCTCCCGGGTCCCGGGGAAGAGAAAGTCCAGAAAACTCATAAAATCATGCCCAGCATGGAGATCCACAAGTCCCGCCGCAGGCCCGAGGCTTCCCGGGTCCCGGGAATGACCAAAAGACACCCAGGAGTGGACCATCGAAAGTGGGAGGGAAATGGAGGGAAAGTCGGGAAAAAGGTCCAAAATGGGTTGAAAATCATATGATCCCACCCAGGGTAGAGTTCCACAAGTCCCGCAGCGAGCTGCACGAGCCGCAGGAACACCGGGAATGACCAAAAGGCACCCAGAAGCGAACCAGCGAAAGTGGGGGACAATTTGAGAAAAAGTTGGAAAAAGGTCCGAAATTGATTAAAAATCCTACCCAGGATGGAGTTCCAGAAGCCCCGCAGCGAGCTGCACGAGCCGCAGGAACACCGGGAATGACCAAAAGGCACCCAGAAGTGAACCAGCGAAAGTGGGGGGAAAATGGAGGAAAAGGAGGAAAAAGTACCAAATTGTTTAAAAATCCTACCCAGGATGGAGTTCCAGAAGCCCCGCAGCGAGCTGCACGAGCCGCAGGAACACCGGGAATGACCAAAAGGCACCCAGAAGTGAACCATCAAAAGTGGGGGACAATTTGAGAAAAAGTTGGAAAAAGGTCCGAAATTGATTAAAAATCCTACCCAGGATGGAGTTCCAGAAGCCCCGCAGCGAGCTGCGCGAGCCGCGGGAACACCGGGAATGACCAAAAGGCACCCAGAAGTGAACCATCAAAAGTGGGGGACAATTTGAGAAAAAGTTGGAAAAAGGTCCGAAATTGATTAAAAATCCTACCCAGGATGGAGTTCCAGAAGCCCCGCAGCGAGCTGCACGAGCCGCAGGAACACCGGGAATGACCAAAAGGCACCCAGAAGTGAACCAGCGAAAGTGGGGGGAAAATGGAGGAAAAGGAGGAAAAAGTACCAAATTGTTTAAAAATCCTACCCAGGATGGAGTTCCACAAGTCCCGCAGCGAGCTGCACGAGCCGCAGGAACACCGGGAATGACCAAAAGGCACCCAGAAGTGAACCATCAAAAGTGGGGGACAATTTGAGAAAAAGTTGGAAAAAGGTCCGAAATTGATTAAAAATCCTACCCAGGATGGAGTTCCAGAAGCCCCGCAGCGAGCTGCACGAGCCGCAGGAACACCGGGAATGACCAAAAGGCACCCAGAAGTGAACCAGCGAAAGTGGGGGGAAAATGGAGGAAAAGGAGGAAAGAGTACCAAATTGTTTAAAAATCCTACCCAGGATGGAGTTCCAGAAGCCCCGCAGCGAGCTGCACGAGCCGCAGGAACACCGGGAATGACCAAAAGGCACCCAGAAGTGAACCAGCGAAAGTGGGGGGAAAATGGAGGAAAAGGAGGAAAAAGTACCAAATTGTTTAAAAATCCTACCCAGGATGGAGTTCCACAAGTCCCGCAGCGAGCTGCACGAGCCGCAGGAACACCGGGAATGACCAAAAGGCACCCAGAAGTGAACCAGCCAAAGTGGGGGACAATTTGAGAAAAAGTTGGAAAAAGGTCCAAAATTGATTAAAAATCCTACCCAGGATGGAGTTCCAGAAGCCCCGCAGCGAGCTGCACGAGCCGCAGGAACACCGGGAATGACCAAAAGGCACCCAGAAGTGAACCATCAAAAGTGGGGGACAATTTGAGAAAAAGTTGGAAAAAGGTCCGAAATTGATTAAAAATCCTACCCAGGATGGAGTTCCAGAAGCCCCGCAGCGAGCTGCGCGAGCCGCAGGAACACCGGGAATGACCAAAAGGCACCCAGAAGTGAACCATCAAAAGTGGGGGACAATTTGAGAAAAAGTTGGAAAAAGGGCCGAAATTGTTTAAAAATCCTACCCAGGATGGAGTTCCAGAAGCCCCGCAGTGAGCTGCCCGAGCCGCAGGAACACCGGGAATGACCAAAAGGCACCCAGAAGTGAACCATCAAAAGTGGGGGACAATTTGAGAAAAAGTTGGAAAAAGGTCCGAAATTGATTAAAAATCCTACCCAGGATGGAGTTCCAGAAGCCCCGCAGCGAGCTGCGCGAGCCGCAGGAACACCGGGAATGACCAAAAGGCACCCAGAAGTGAACCATCAAAAGTGGGGGACAATTTGAGAAAAAGTTGGAAAAAGGGCCGAAATTGTTTAAAAATCCTACCCAGGATGGAGTTCCAGAAGCCCCGCAGTGAGCTGCCCGAGCCGCAGGAACACCGGGAATGACCAAAAGATACCCAGGAGTGAACCAGCCAAAGTGGGGGACAATTTGAGAAAAAGTTGGAAAAAGGTCCGAAATTGTTTAAAAATCCTACCCAGGATGGAGTTCCAGAAGTCCCGCAGCGAGCTGCGCGAGCTCCGGGACCCCCGGGAATGACCAAAAGATACCCAGGAGTGAACCAGCGAAAGTGGGGGACAATTTGAGAAAAAGTTGGAAAAAGGTCCGAAATTGTTTAAAAATCCTACCCAGGATGGAGTTCCAGAAGTCCCGCAGCGAGCTGCGCGAGCTCCGGGGCCCCCGGGAATGACCAAAAGATACCCAGGAGTGAACCAGCCCAAGTGGGGGACAAATGGAAGAAAAGCCGGGCCAAGTCCAAAAAAGTTGGATTTTTTGCCAAAGTGTCAACATGCGTGATTTTGTCAGAGTGTCCACTTTTGGGATTTTTTCAAAGTCCAACAACGAGAGAGGCCTGGCCTCCAGCCTGTCTAGCCTCTTCCATGAGACACTTAGAAAAAATCCCGTGCAAAAAAAGTGGATTTTTTCTAAGTCCAACAACGAGAGAGGCCTAACTTCCAGCCTCCTTAGCCTCTTTCTTCCGTGGAGCAAAAGTTGGATTTTTTGCCTAAGTGTCAACATGCGTGATTTTGTCAGAGTGTCCACTTTTGGGATTTTTTCTAAGTCCAACAACGAGAGAGGCCTGGCCTCCAGCCTGTTTAGCCTCTTCCATGTGACACTTAGAAAAAATCCCAGCCAAAAAAAGTGGATTTTTTCTAAGTCCAACAACGAGAGAGGCCTAACTTCCAGCCTCCTTAGCCTCTTTCGTTCACATACTTAGAAAAAAATCCCAGCGCCAAGCCCAATGCATTTCAATGGGATTTATTTTTCGAGCCGGATTTTTTCTAAGTCCAACAACGAGAGAGGCTTGAGTTCTAGCCTACTTTAAGCCTCTTTCGATTTTCCCTGTTTTTACCAGGTCTACCAAAACACCCCCATCACGTTAGTAGGTGCGCCAGGCTTAGACAGGCCGAATTGGCAGGAAATGTGTCCGAGTCAAAGTGAGCTATTTTGGGACTCAAAAGTTGGATTTTCCCCCTCTTTTCGATGGTTCTTTTTTCGAATGGTTCTTCCAGGCTCTGAGGACAGGGGCTCACGCGGACATGCGTGGCCGCCTAGGGGGCGCTATCTCGGACACATTTAGGGACATGGACACCCTGGAAGAACAAACATAAAAAATTTTTCGACCTGATTTCAGACCAGCCTCTTTCTTAAGGACTTCCAGGACTCGAGCGACAGGGGCTCGGTCCTGAGTGCGCGCCCGGCCAGGGGGCGCTATCCCGGACACATTTCGGGACATTTAAACCATGGATGGACAAACATAAAAATTTTTTCGACCTGATTTCAGACCAGCCTCTTTCTTAAGGACTTCCAGGACTCGAGCGACAGGGGCTCGGTCCTGAGTGCGCGCCCGGCCAGGGGGCGCTATCCCGGACACATTTCGGGACATTTAAACCATGGATGGACAAACATAAAAATTGAAAGACCTGATTCGACCCAGCCTCTCGGGGCTTTCCCAGGGCCGGAGCGACAGGGGCTCGGTCCTACGGCGTGCCCGCCTAGGGGGCGCTATGACGGACACACCAGGGGACACGGACACCCTGGGTGGACAAACATAAAAAATTGAAAGACCTGATTCGACCCAGCCTCTCGGGGCTTTTCCCAGGGCCGGAGCGACAGGGGCTCGGTCCTACGGCGTGCCCGCCTAGGGGGCGCTATGACGGACACACCAGGGGACACGGACACCCTGGGTGGACAAACATAAAAAAATTGAAAGACCTGATTCGACCCAGCCTCTCGGGGCTTTTCCCAGGGCCGGAGCGACAGGGGCTCGGCCCTACGGCGTGCCTGCCTAGGGGGCGCTATGACGGACACACCAGGGGACACGGACACCCTGGGTGGACAAACATAAAAATTTGAAAGACCTGATTCGACCCAGCCTCTCGGGGCTTTTCCCAGGGCCGGAGCGACAGGGGCTCGGTCCTACGGCGTGCCCGCCTAGGGGGCGCTATGACGGACACACCAGGGGACACGGACACCCTGGGTGGACAAACATAAAAAATGGAAAGACCTGATTCGACCCAGCCTCTCGGGGCTTTTCCCAGGGCCGGAGCGACAGGGGCTCGGTCCTACGGCGTGCCCGCCTAGGGGGCGCTATGACGGACACACCAGGGGACACGGACACCCTGGGTGGACAAACATAAAAAATTGAAAGACCTTAT
>NW_026907090.1:77500-87500 GCF_033978795.1 Nerophis ophidion
AGGCGGGGGTCCCTTCCAGGAGGCCCCCCGGCCTTGGATCACCAGCCGGGTCGATAAGTCAAAAGTAGTCCCTCTATTTGATGGAAGTCAGAGGAAAAAAGCTGGAAATATGACAAGGTGTTCCGGAGGGAGTCCCTTCAAGAACGCCCCGCTAACCCTAACCCTAATCCCAACCCTAACCCTAACCCTAACCCTAAGTGTCCAGGCGGGTGTCCATTCCAGAAGGCCCACCCGCCTTGGATCACATTCCGGTTAAGAAACATGAAAAAAGTCCCTCTATTGAATGGAAGTCAGCACAAAAAAGCTGAAAATATGACAAAGTGTCAAGGAGGGTGTCGCTTCCAGAAGGCCCGCCCGCCTTGGATCGACACCCGGCTAAGAAACATGAAAAAAGTCCCTCTATTTAATGGAAGTCAGAGGGAAAAAAAAGCTGGAATTTTTCTAAGTGTCAAAGTCGGGATTTTTTCTAAGTGTCAACTTTTGGAGTACCAACCCTTCCAAAACAAAGTCGGGATTTTTTCTAAGTGTCAACTTTTGGAGTACCAACCCTTCCAAAACAAAGTCGGGATTTTTTCTAAGTGTCAACTTTTGGAGTACCAACCCTTCCAAAACAAAGTCGGGATTTTTTCTAAGTGTCAACTTTTGGAGTACCAACCCTTCCAAAACAAAGTCGGGATTTTTTCTAAGTGTCAACTTTTGGAGTACCAACCCTTCCAAAACAAAGTCGGGATTTTTTCTAAGTGTCAACTTTTCGCGTACCAACCCTTCCAAAATAAAGTCGGGATTTTTTCTAAGTGTCAACTTTTAAAAGTCGGGATTTTTTCTAAGTGTCAACTTTTAAAAGTCGGGATTTTTTCTAAGTGTCCACTTTTGCTGTACCATGCCCTCCAGGGTCATAGAAGCCCCAGAGTGAGACCTAAACAACCGGGCCGAGTGATGTCATTTGGGGCCCTATTTTGAGTCATTTTGTGGGATTTCGGTGACGCCGAGGAGCGAAGCAGGTGTTCCGGGAGGGGGGTGCCTGTCCCTTTAAGAAGGCCGGCTTGCCGTGGATCTCCCCCCGGGTGGGGATTTCAAAATATGTCCCTCTTTTTGCTGGAAGTATGTCCCTCTTTTTGCTGGAAGTCAGCACAAAATAGAGCTGTACATTTGCCCAAGGCTCTAAAGAGGGAAAGGCAACTTTAAGCCTAAAAAGGAAAGCGGGGATTTGGAGCCCTCCGGTGGACTTCCGCCGCCGCTGCACCCTTAGCTGGAAGTCAGTGCCAAAAAAAAAGAAGCTGCGAATAGTGTCCATGTGCCTGTCCCTTTAGGAAAGCCGGCTTGCCGTGGATCTCCACCCGGGTGGGGAATTCCAAATAGGTCCCTCTATTTGATGGAAGTCAGCAACAAAAAGCTGGATTTTTTCTAAGTGTCAAGGAGGGTGTCGCTTCCAGAAGGCCCACCCGCCTTGGATCACCACCCGGTTAAGAAAAATGAAAAAAGTCCCTCTATTTGATGGAAGTCAGCAACAAAAAGCTGGATTTTTTCTAAGTGTCAAGGAGGGTGTCGCTTCCAGAAGGCCCACCTGCCTTGGATCGACACCCGGTTAAGAAACATGGAAAAAGTCCCTCTATTTGATGGAAGTCAGCAACAAAAAGCTGGATTTTTTCTAAGTGTCAAGGAGAGGGTCGCTTCCAGAAGGCCCACCTGCCTTGGATCGACACCCGGTTAAGAAACATGGAAAAAGTCCCTCTATTTGATGGAAGTCAGCTACAAAAAGCTGGATTTTTTCTAAGTGTCAAGGAGGGTGTCGCTTCCAGAAGGCCCACCTGCCTTGGATCGACACCCGGCTAAGAAACATGGAAAAAGTCCCTCTATTTGATGGAAGTCAGCAACAAAAAGCTGGATTTTTTCTAAGTGTCAAGGAGGGTGTCGCTTCCAGAAGGCCCACCCGCCTTGGATCACCACCCGGTTAAGAAAAATGAAAAAAGTCCCTCTAGTTAATGGAAGTCAGCAACAAAAAGCTGGATTTTTTCTAAGTGTCAAGGAGAGGGTCGCTTCCAGAAGGCCCACCCGCCTTGGATCGACACCCGGTTAAGAAAAATGAAAAAAGTCGCTCTATTTGATGGAAGTCAGCAACAAAAAGCTGGATTTTTTCTAAGTGTCAAGGAGGGTGTCGCTTCCAGAAGGCCCACCTGCCTTGGATCGACACCCGGTTAAGAAAAATGAAAAAAGTCGCTCTATTTGATGGAAGTCAGCAACAAAAAGCTGGATTTTTTCTAAGTGTCAAGGAGGGTGTCGCTTCCAGAAGGCCCACCTGCCTTGGATCGACACCCGGTTAAGAAAAATGAAAAAAGTCCCTCTATTTGATGGAAGTCAGCAACAAAAAGCTGGAATTTTTCTAAGTGTCAAGGAGGGTGTCGCTTCCAGAAGGCCCACCTGCCTTGGATCGACACCCGGTTAAGAAAAATGAAAAAAGTCCCTCTATTTGATGGAAGTCAGCAACAAAAAGCTGGATTTTTTCTAAGTGTCAAGGAGGGTGTTGCTTCCAGAAGGCCCACCTGCCTTGGATCGACACCCGGCTAAGAAACATGGAAAAAGTCCCTCTATTTGATGGAAGTCAGCAACAAAAAGCTGGATTTTTTCTAAGTGTCAAGGAGGGTGTCGCTTCCAGAAGGCCCACCCGCCTTGGATCACCACCCGGTTAAGAAAAATGAAAAAAGTCCCTCTATTTGATGGAAGTCAGCAACAAAAAGCTGGATTTTTTCTAAGTGTCAAGGAGGGTGTTGCTTCCAGAAGGCCCACCTGCCTTGGATCGACACCCGGCTAAGAAACATGGAAAAAGTCCCTCTATTTAATGGAAGTCAGCAACAAAAAGCTGGATTTTTTCTAAGTGTCAAGGAGGGTGTCGCTTCCAGAAGGCCCACCTGCCTTGGATCGACACCCGGTTAAGAAAAATGAAAAAAGTCCCTCTATTTAATGGAAGTCGGCAACAAAAAGCTGGATTTTTTTCTAAGTGTCAAGGAGGGTGTCGCTTCCAGAAGGCCCACCTGCCTTGGATCGACACCCGGTTAAGAAAAATGAAAAAAGTCCCTCTATTTAATGGAAGTCAGCAACAAAAAGCTGCAAATATGACAGAGTATCTAGGAGGGTGTCGCTTCCAGAAGGCCCACCCGCCTTGGATCGACACCCGGTTAAGAAACATGGAAAAAGTCCCTCTATTTAATGGAAGTCAGCAACAAAAAGCTGGATTTTTTCTAAGTGTAAAAGTTGGGATTTTTTCTAAGTGTCAACTTTTGGTGTACCAACCCTTCCAAAATAAAGTCGGGATTTTTTCTAAGTGTCAACTTTTGGTGTACCAACCCTTCCAAAATAAAGTCGGGATTTTTTCTAAGTGTCAACTTTTGGTGTACCAACACTTCCAAAATAAAGTGGGGATTTTTTCTAAGTGTCAACTTATATAGTCGGGATTTTTTCTAAGTGTCAACTTATATAGTCGGGATTTTTTTCTAAGTGTCAACTTATAAAGTGGGGATTTTTTTCCAAGTGTCCACTTTTGGTTCACCATGCCTTCCAGAGTCAAAGAAGCCCCCGAGTGAGACCCAAAAAACCGGACCGAGTGATGTCATTTGGGGCCCTATTTTGAGTCATTTTGTGGGATTTCGGTGACGCCGAGGAGGGAAGCAGGTGTTCCGGGAGGGAGGGTGCCTGTCCCTTTAAGAAGGCCGGCTTGCCGTGGATCTACACCCGGGTAGGGAATTCAAAATAGGTCCCTCTATTTGCTGGAAGTCAGCACAAAAAAGCTGGAAATATGACAGGGGAAAAAAAAAAAGAAGAAGCTGCAATGATGGCAGAGTGTCCATGTGCCTGTCCCTTTAAGAAGGCCGGCTTGCCGTGGATCTCCACCCGGGTGGGGAATTCCAAATAGGTCCCTCTATTTGCTGGAAGTGCCCCCCCAAAAAGCTGTCCATTTCCCCAAGTTTTTAAGGAGGGAAAAGCCACTTTAAGCCTAAAAAGGAAAGCGGGGATTTGGAGCCCTCCGGTGGACTTCCGCCGCCGCTGCACCCTTAGAAGAAAAAGCTGCACTTATGGCAGAGTGTCCATGTGCCTGTGCCTTTAGGAAGGCCGGCTTGCCGTGGTTCTGCACCAGGGTAGGGAATTCAAAATAGGTCCCTCTATCTGCTGGAAGTCAGCACAAAAAAAAGCTGGAAATATGACAGAGTGTCAACTTTTAGTGTAATAGACCTGCGAAAGTCAAAGTCGGGATTTTTTCTAAGTGTCCACTTTTGGTGTACCAACCTTTCCAAAATAAAGTGGGGATTTTTTCTAAGTGTCCACTTTTGGTGTACCAACCTTTCCAAAATAAAGTGGGGATTTTTTCTAAGTGTCCACTTTTGGTGTACCAACCCTTCCAAAATAAAGTGGGGATTTTTTCTAAGTGTCAACTTATAAAGTCGGGATTTTTTCTAAGTGTCAACTTATAAAGTGGGGATTTTTTCTAAGTGTCAACTTATAAAGTCGGGATTTTTTCCAAGTGTCAACTTATAAAGTGGGGATTTTTTCCAAGTGTCAACTTATATAGTCGGGATTTTTTTTCAAAGTGTCAACTTGTAAAGTGGGGATTTTTTCCAAGTGTCTACTTTTGGTTCACCATGCCTTCCAGAGTCAAAGAAGCCCCCGAGTGAGACCCAAAGAACCGGACCGAGTGATGTCATTTGGGGCCCTATTTTGAGTCATTTTGTGGGATTTCGGTGACGCCGAGGAGGGAAGCAGGTGTCAAGGGACAGGGGGGTGCCTGTCCCTTGAAGAAGGCCGGCTTGCCGTGGATCTACACCCGGGTAGGGAATTCAAAACAGGTCCCTCTATTTGCTGGAAGTCAGCACGAAAAAAAGCTGGAAATATGACAGAGTGCCCCCCAAAAAAAAAGAAGCTGCAATGATGGCAGAGTGTCCATGTTGCTGTCCCTTTAGGAAGGCCGGCTCGCCGTGGATCTCCACCCGAGTGGGGAATTCCAAATAGGTCCCTCCATTTGCTGGAAGTGCCCCCCCAAAAAGCTGTCCATTTCCCCAAGTTTTTAAGGGAAACAAAAACCAGGGTTGGGGTTGGATGCATCACACTGTAAGTCTCGGCTGCAGCCAGAAGCAAGTATTAAAAAGATAGACACCAACCATCATTTAAAAAGGGGAAAACAAATCCATTCATCAATAAATCATATCCAAATTTAAAAAAAGAGGCAGCTCAAAAGAGAGGGTGTGTGTCCAGCAGAAAATAGGCATGATAAACAAAGAGGGCTGGGGTTTGGAGGAGGGCAAAATGTCCCGCAGCCGGCCGCCCGAGTTCCGGGATGCCCAGCACGTCCATAACGCACCCCGCAAAGTCAAACTGGAAGTGGAGGGGAAAAAAGCTGGGAAAGAAGTTAAATGTCCTCAAAGTGTTCCAAAATCAGTCCCACGAGTCCCGCAGCTGGCCACCCGAGTCCAGGGAAGCCCGGCACCTCCGTAACAAGGCCCGCAAAGTCACACTGCAAGTGGGGGAGAAAAGCTGGCATAGTAGCCAAAAGTCCTCAAAGTGTTCAAAAATCAGTCCCCCACCAGCCCCGCAGCTGGCCACCCGAGTCCAGGGACGCCCGGCACAGCCGTAACGCACCCCGCAAAGTCAAACTGCAAGTGGGGGAGAAAAGCTGGGGGAAAATCCAAAAGTCCTCAACGTTTTCAAAATCCGCACCCGGGACTGAGTCCAGCAAGTCCCCCCGGTCCCAAAAATGCCATTTTTTTCAAAAAATACCCAAAAAATGCGGGGGCCGGATTTCGGAACCGGCGTACCGCTTTCGGCCCGCGTGCCCTAGATCGGAGACCGATGTCAAAAATGGACGCCGGTCGGGTATTTTTTTCCTTGGGGTCTATAGAGAGTAAATCCGGAGGAAAATTGGCCTTACGAGCAAAGGGAGGGATTTTAGGGGGCATAACGTCCAGCCGCCTGCCTCCCGGGTCCCGGGGAAGAGAAAGTCCAGAAAACTCATAAAATCATGCCCAGCATGGAGATCCACAAGTCCCGCCGCAGGCCCGAGGCTTCCCGGGTCCCGGGAATGACCAAAAGACACCCAGGAGTGGACCATCGAAAGTGGGAGGGAAATGGAGGGAAAGTCGGGAAAAAGGTCCAAAATGGGTTGAAAATCATATGATCCCACCCAGGGTAGAGTTCCACAAGTCCCGCAGCGAGCTGCACGAGCCGCAGGAACACCGGGAATGACCAAAAGGCACCCAGAAGCGAACCAGCGAAAGTGGGGGACAATTTGAGAAAAAGTTGGAAAAAGGTCCGAAATTGATTAAAAATCCTACCCAGGATGGAGTTCCAGAAGCCCCGCAGCGAGCTGCACGAGCCGCAGGAACACCGGGAATGACCAAAAGGCACCCAGAAGTGAACCAGCGAAAGTGGGGGGAAAATGGAGGAAAAGGAGGAAAAAGTACCAAATTGTTTAAAAATCCTACCCAGGATGGAGTTCCAGAAGCCCCGCAGCGAGCTGCACGAGCCGCAGGAACACCGGGAATGACCAAAAGGCACCCAGAAGTGAACCATCAAAAGTGGGGGACAATTTGAGAAAAAGTTGGAAAAAGGTCCGAAATTGATTAAAAATCCTACCCAGGATGGAGTTCCAGAAGCCCCGCAGCGAGCTGCGCGAGCCGCGGGAACACCGGGAATGACCAAAAGGCACCCAGAAGTGAACCATCAAAAGTGGGGGACAATTTGAGAAAAAGTTGGAAAAAGGTCCGAAATTGATTAAAAATCCTACCCAGGATGGAGTTCCAGAAGCCCCGCAGCGAGCTGCACGAGCCGCAGGAACACCGGGATGACCAAAAGGCACCCAGAAGTGAACCAGCGAAAGTGGGGGGAAAATGGAGGAAAAGGAGGAAAAAGTACCAAATTGTTTAAAAATCCTACCCAGGATGGAGTTCCACAAGTCCCGCAGCGAGCTGCACGAGCCGCAGGAACACCGGGAATGACCAAAAGGCACCCAGAAGTGAACCATCAAAAGTGGGGGACAATTTGAGAAAAAGTTGGAAAAAGGTCCGAAATTGATTAAAAATCCTACCCAGGATGGAGTTCCAGAAGCCCCGCAGCGAGCTGCACGAGCCGCAGGAACACCGGGAATGACCAAAAGGCACCCAGAAGTGAACCAGCGAAAGTGGGGGGAAAATGGAGGAAAAGGAGGAAAGAGTACCAAATTGTTTAAAAATCCTACCCAGGATGGAGTTCCAGAAGCCCCGCAGCGAGCTGCACGAGCCGCAGGAACACCGGGAATGACCAAAAGGCACCCAGAAGTGAACCAGCGAAAGTGGGGGGAAAATGGAGGAAAAGGAGGAAAAAGTACCAAATTGTTTAAAAATCCTACCCAGGATGGAGTTCCACAAGTCCCGCAGCGAGCTGCACGAGCCGCAGGAACACCGGGAATGACCAAAAGGCACCCAGAAGTGAACCAGCCAAAGTGGGGGACAATTTGAGAAAAAGTTGGAAAAAGGTCCAAAATTGATTAAAAATCCTACCCAGGATGGAGTTCCAGAAGCCCCGCAGCGAGCTGCACGAGCCGCAGGAACACCGGGAATGACCAAAAGGCACCCAGAAGTGAACCATCAAAAGTGGGGGACAATTTGAGAAAAAGTTGGAAAAAGGTCCGAAATTGATTAAAAATCCTACCCAGGATGGAGTTCCAGAAGCCCCGCAGCGAGCTGCGCGAGCCGCAGGAACACCGGGAATGACCAAAAGGCACCCAGAAGTGAACCATCAAAAGTGGGGGACAATTTGAGAAAAAGTTGGAAAAAGGGCCGAAATTGTTTAAAAATCCTACCCAGGATGGAGTTCCAGAAGCCCCGCAGTGAGCTGCCCGAGCCGCAGGAACACCGGGAATGACCAAAAGGCACCCAGAAGTGAACCATCAAAAGTGGGGGACAATTTGAGAAAAAGTTGGAAAAAGGTCCGAAATTGATTAAAAATCCTACCCAGGATGGAGTTCCAGAAGCCCCGCAGCGAGCTGCGCGAGCCGCAGGAACACCGGGAATGACCAAAAGGCACCCAGAAGTGAACCATCAAAAGTGGGGGACAATTTGAGAAAAAGTTGGAAAAAGGGCCGAAATTGTTTAAAAATCCTACCCAGGATGGAGTTCCAGAAGCCCCGCAGTGAGCTGCCCGAGCCGCAGGAACACCGGGAATGACCAAAAGATACCCAGGAGTGAACCAGCCAAAGTGGGGGACAATTTGAGAAAAAGTTGGAAAAAGGTCCGAAATTGTTTAAAAATCCTACCCAGGATGGAGTTCCAGAAGTCCCGCAGCGAGCTGCGCGAGCTCCGGGACCCCCGGGAATGACCAAAAGATACCCAGGAGTGAACCAGCGAAAGTGGGGGACAATTTGAGAAAAAGTTGGAAAAAGGTCCGAAATTGTTTAAAAATCCTACCCAGGATGGAGTTCCAGAAGTCCCGCAGCGAGCTGCGCGAGCTCCGGGGCCCCCGGGAATGACCAAAAGATACCCAGGAGTGAACCAGCCCAAGTGGGGGACAAATGGAAGAAAAGCCGGGCCAAGTCCAAAAAAGTTGGATTTTTTGCCAAAGTGTCAACATGCGTGATTTTGTCAGAGTGTCCACTTTTGGGATTTTTTCAAAGTCCAACAACGAGAGAGGCCTGGCCTCCAGCCTGTCTAGCCTCTTCCATGAGACACTTAGAAAAAATCCCGTGCAAAAAAAGTGGATTTTTTCTAAGTCCAACAACGAGAGAGGCCTAACTTCCAGCCTCCTTAGCCTCTTTCTTCCGTGGAGCAAAAGTTGGATTTTTTGCCTAAGTGTCAACATGCGTGATTTTGTCAGAGTGTCCACTTTTGGGATTTTTTCTAAGTCCAACAACGAGAGAGGCCTGGCCTCCAGCCTGTTTAGCCTCTTCCATGTGACACTTAGAAAAAATCCCAGCCAAAAAAAGTGGATTTTTTCTAAGTCCAACAACGAGAGAGGCCTAACTTCCAGCCTCCTTAGCCTCTTTCGTTCACATACTTAGAAAAAAATCCCAGCGCCAAGCCCAATGCATTTCAATGGGATTTATTTTTCGAGCCGGATTTTTTCTAAGTCCAACAACGAGAGAGGCTTGAGTTCTAGCCTACTTTAAGCCTCTTTCGATTTTCCCTGTTTTTACCAGGTCTACCAAAACACCCCCATCACGTTAGTAGGTGCGCCAGGCTTAGACAGGCCGAATTGGCAGGAAATGTGTCCGAGTCAAAGTGAGCTATTTTGGGACTCAAAAGTTGGATTTTCCCCCTCTTTTCGATGGTTCTTTTTTCGAATGGTTCTTCCAGGCTCTGAGGACAGGGGCTCACGCGGACATGCGTGGCCGCCTAGGGGGCGCTATCTCGGACACATTTAGGGACATGGACACCCTGGAAGAACAAACATAAAAAATTTTTTCGACCTGATTTCAGACCAGCCTCTTTCTTAAGGACTTCCAGGACTCGAGCGACAGGGGCTCGGTCCTGAGTGCGCGCCCGGCCAGGGGGCGCTATCCCGGACACATTTCGGGACATTTAAACCATGGATGGACAAACATAAAAATTTTTTCGACCTGATTTCAGACCAGCCTCTTTCTTAAGGACTTCCAGGACTCGAGCGACAGGGGCTCGGTCCTGAGTGCGCGCCCGGCCAGGGGGCGCTATCCCGGACACATTTCGGGACATTTAAACCATGGATGGACAAACATAAAAATTGAAAGACCTGATTCGACCCAGCCTCTCGGGGCTTTCCCAGGGCCGGAGCGACAGGGGCTCGGTCCTACGGCGTGCCCGCCTAGGGGGCGCTATGACGGACACACCAGGGGACACGGACACCCTGGGTGGACAAACATAAAAAATTGAAAGACCTGATTCGACCCAGCCTCTCGGGGCTTTTCCCAGGGCCGGAGCGACAGGGGCTCGGTCCTACGGCGTGCCCGCCTAGGGGGCGCTATGACGGACACACCAGGGGACACGGACACCCTGGGTGGACAAACATA
>NW_026907090.1:97500-107500 GCF_033978795.1 Nerophis ophidion
CACCCGCCTTGGATCGACACCCGGTTAAGAAAAATGAAAAAAGTCCCTCTATTTGATGGAAGTCAGCAACAAAAAGCTGGAATTTTTCTAAGTGTCAAGGAGGGTGTCACTTCCAGAAGGCCCACCAGCCTTGGATCGACACCCGGTTAAGAAAAATGAAAAAAGTCCCTCTATTTAATGGAAGTCAGCAACAAAAAGATGGAATTTTTCTAAGTGTCAAGGAGGGTGTCGCTTCCAGAAGGCCCACCCGCCTTGGAGCGACACCCGGTTAAGAAAAATGAAAAAAGTCCCTCTATTTAATGGAAGTCAGCAACAAAAAGCTGCAAATATGACAGAGTATCTAGGAGGGTGTCGCTTCCAGAAGGCCCACCCGCCGTCAGCAACAAAAAGCTGGCTAACCCTAACCCTAACCCTAACCCTAATCCCAACCCTAACCCTAACCCTAACCCTAGGTGTCCAGGCGGGGGTCCCTTCCAGGAGGCCCCCCGGCCTTGGATCACCAGCCGGGTCGATAAGTCAAAAGTAGTCCCTCTATTTGATGGAAGTCAGAGGAAAAAAGCTGGAAATATGACAAGGTGTTCCGGAGGGAGTCCCTTCAAGAACGCCCCGCTAACCCTAACCCTAATCCCAACCCTAACCCTAACCCTAACCCTAGGTGTCCAGGCGGGTGTCCATTCCAGAAGGCCCACCCGCCTTGGATCACATTCCGGTTAAGAAACATGAAAAAAGTCCCTCTATTGAATGGAAGTCAGCACAAAAAAGCTGAAAATATGACAAAGTGTCAAGGAGGGTGTCGCTTCCAGAAGGCCCGCCCGCCTTGGATCGACACCCGGCTAAGAAACATGAAAAAAGTCCCTCTATTTAATGGAAGTCAGAGGGAAAAAAAAGCTGGAATTTTTCTAAGTGTCAAAGTCGGGATTTTTTCTAAGTGTCAACTTTTGGAGTACCAACCCTTCCAAAACAAAGTCGGGATTTTTTCTAAGTGTCAACTTTTGGAGTACCAACCCTTCCAAAACAAAGTCGGGATTTTTTCTAAGTGTCAACTTTTGGAGTACCAACCCTTCCAAAACAAAGTCGGGATTTTTTCTAAGTGTCAACTTTTGGAGTACCAACCCTTCCAAAACAAAGTCGGGATTTTTTCTAAGTGTCAACTTTTGGAGTACCAACCCTTCCAAAACAAAGTCGGGATTTTTTCTAAGTGTCAACTTTTCGCGTACCAACCCTTCCAAAATAAAGTCGGGATTTTTTCTAAGTGTCAACTTTTAAAAGTCGGGATTTTTTCTAAGTGTCAACTTTTAAAAGTCGGGATTTTTTCTAAGTGTCCACTTTTGCTGTACCATGCCCTCCAGGGTCATAGAAGCCCCAGAGTGAGACCTAAACAACCGGGCCGAGTGATGTCATTTGGGGCCCTATTTTGAGTCATTTTGTGGGATTTCGGTGACGCCGAGGAGCGAAGCAGGTGTTCCGGGAGGGGGGTGCCTGTCCCTTTAAGAAGGCCGGCTTGCCGTGGATCTCCCCCCGGGTGGGGATTTCAAAATATGTCCCTCTTTTTGCTGGAAGTATGTCCCTCTTTTTGCTGGAAGTCAGCACAAAATAGAGCTGTACATTTGCCCAAGGCTCTAAAGAGGGAAAGGCAACTTTAAGCCTAAAAAGGAAAGCGGGGATTTGGAGCCCTCCGGTGGACTTCCGCCGCCGCTGCACCCTTAGCTGGAAGTCAGTGCCAAAAAAAAAGAAGCTGCGAATAGTGTCCATGTGCCTGTCCCTTTAGGAAAGCCGGCTTGCCGTGGATCTCCACCCGGGTGGGGAATTCCAAATAGGTCCCTCTATTTGATGGAAGTCAGCAACAAAAAGCTGGATTTTTTCTAAGTGTCAAGGAGGGTGTCGCTTCCAGAAGGCCCACCCGCCTTGGATCACCACCCGGTTAAGAAAAATGAAAAAAGTCCCTCTATTTGATGGAAGTCAGCAACAAAAAGCTGGATTTTTTCTAAGTGTCAAGGAGGGTGTCGCTTCCAGAAGGCCCACCTGCCTTGGATCGACACCCGGTTAAGAAACATGGAAAAAGTCCCTCTATTTGATGGAAGTCAGCAACAAAAAGCTGGATTTTTTCTAAGTGTCAAGGAGAGGGTCGCTTCCAGAAGGCCCACCTGCCTTGGATCGACACCCGGTTAAGAAACATGGAAAAAGTCCCTCTATTTGATGGAAGTCAGCTACAAAAAGCTGGATTTTTTCTAAGTGTCAAGGAGGGTGTCGCTTCCAGAAGGCCCACCTGCCTTGGATCGACACCCGGCTAAGAAACATGGAAAAAGTCCCTCTATTTGATGGAAGTCAGCAACAAAAAGCTGGATTTTTTCTAAGTGTCAAGGAGGGTGTCGCTTCCAGAAGGCCCACCCGCCTTGGATCACCACCCGGTTAAGAAAAATGAAAAAAGTCCCTCTAGTTAATGGAAGTCAGCAACAAAAAGCTGGATTTTTTCTAAGTGTCAAGGAGAGGGTCGCTTCCAGAAGGCCCACCCGCCTTGGATCGACACCCGGTTAAGAAAAATGAAAAAAGTCGCTCTATTTGATGGAAGTCAGCAACAAAAAGCTGGATTTTTTCTAAGTGTCAAGGAGGGTGTCGCTTCCAGAAGGCCCACCTGCCTTGGATCGACACCCGGTTAAGAAAAATGAAAAAAGTCGCTCTATTTGATGGAAGTCAGCAACAAAAAGCTGGATTTTTTCTAAGTGTCAAGGAGGGTGTCGCTTCCAGAAGGCCCACCTGCCTTGGATCGACACCCGGTTAAGAAAAATGAAAAAAGTCCCTCTATTTGATGGAAGTCAGCAACAAAAAGCTGGAATTTTTCTAAGTGTCAAGGAGGGTGTCGCTTCCAGAAGGCCCACCTGCCTTGGATCGACACCCGGTTAAGAAAAATGAAAAAAGTCCCTCTATTTGATGGAAGTCAGCAACAAAAAGCTGGATTTTTTCTAAGTGTCAAGGAGGGTGTTGCTTCCAGAAGGCCCACCTGCCTTGGATCGACACCCGGCTAAGAAACATGGAAAAAGTCCCTCTATTTGATGGAAGTCAGCAACAAAAAGCTGGATTTTTTCTAAGTGTCAAGGAGGGTGTCGCTTCCAGAAGGCCCACCCGCCTTGGATCACCACCCGGTTAAGAAAAATGAAAAAAGTCCCTCTATTTGATGGAAGTCAGCAACAAAAAGCTGGATTTTTTCTAAGTGTCAAGGAGGGTGTTGCTTCCAGAAGGCCCACCTGCCTTGGATCGACACCCGGCTAAGAAACATGGAAAAAGTCCCTCTATTTAATGGAAGTCAGCAACAAAAAGCTGGATTTTTTCTAAGTGTCAAGGAGGGTGTCGCTTCCAGAAGGCCCACCTGCCTTGGATCGACACCCGGTTAAGAAAAATGAAAAAAGTCCCTCTATTTAATGGAAGTCGGCAACAAAAAGCTGGATTTTTTTCTAAGTGTCAAGGAGGGTGTCGCTTCCAGAAGGCCCACCTGCCTTGGATCGACACCCGGTTAAGAAAAATGAAAAAAGTCCCTCTATTTAATGGAAGTCAGCAACAAAAAGCTGCAAATATGACAGAGTATCTAGGAGGGTGTCGCTTCCAGAAGGCCCACCCGCCTTGGATCGACACCCGGTTAAGAAACATGGAAAAAGTCCCTCTATTTAATGGAAGTCAGCAACAAAAAGCTGGATTTTTTCTAAGTGTAAAAGTTGGGATTTTTTCTAAGTGTCAACTTTTGGTGTACCAACCCTTCCAAAATAAAGTCGGGATTTTTTCTAAGTGTCAACTTTTGGTGTACCAACCCTTCCAAAATAAAGTCGGGATTTTTTCTAAGTGTCAACTTTTGGTGTACCAACACTTCCAAAATAAAGTGGGGATTTTTTCTAAGTGTCAACTTATATAGTCGGGATTTTTTCTAAGTGTCAACTTATATAGTCGGGATTTTTTTCTAAGTGTCAACTTATAAAGTGGGGATTTTTTTCCAAGTGTCCACTTTTGGTTCACCATGCCTTCCAGAGTCAAAGAAGCCCCCGAGTGAGACCCAAAAAACCGGACCGAGTGATGTCATTTGGGGCCCTATTTTGAGTCATTTTGTGGGATTTCGGTGACGCCGAGGAGGGAAGCAGGTGTTCCGGGAGGGAGGGTGCCTGTCCCTTTAAGAAGGCCGGCTTGCCGTGGATCTACACCCGGGTAGGGAATTCAAAATAGGTCCCTCTATTTGCTGGAAGTCAGCACAAAAAAGCTGGAAATATGACAGGGGAAAAAAAAAAAGAAGAAGCTGCAATGATGGCAGAGTGTCCATGTGCCTGTCCCTTTAAGAAGGCCGGCTTGCCGTGGATCTCCACCCGGGTGGGGAATTCCAAATAGGTCCCTCTATTTGCTGGAAGTGCCCCCCCAAAAAGCTGTCCATTTCCCCAAGTTTTTAAGGAGGGAAAAGCCACTTTAAGCCTAAAAAGGAAAGCGGGGATTTGGAGCCCTCCGGTGGACTTCCGCCGCCGCTGCACCCTTAGAAGAAAAAGCTGCACTTATGGCAGAGTGTCCATGTGCCTGTGCCTTTAGGAAGGCCGGCTTGCCGTGGTTCTGCACCAGGGTAGGGAATTCAAAATAGGTCCCTCTATCTGCTGGAAGTCAGCACAAAAAAAAGCTGGAAATATGACAGAGTGTCAACTTTTAGTGTAATAGACCTGCGAAAGTCAAAGTCGGGATTTTTTCTAAGTGTCCACTTTTGGTGTACCAACCTTTCCAAAATAAAGTGGGGATTTTTTCTAAGTGTCCACTTTTGGTGTACCAACCTTTCCAAAATAAAGTGGGGATTTTTTCTAAGTGTCCACTTTTGGTGTACCAACCCTTCCAAAATAAAGTGGGGATTTTTTCTAAGTGTCAACTTATAAAGTCGGGATTTTTTCTAAGTGTCAACTTATAAAGTGGGGATTTTTTCTAAGTGTCAACTTATAAAGTCGGGATTTTTTCCAAGTGTCAACTTATAAAGTGGGGATTTTTTCCAAGTGTCAACTTATATAGTCGGGATTTTTTTTCAAAGTGTCAACTTGTAAAGTGGGGATTTTTTCCAAGTGTCTACTTTTGGTTCACCATGCCTTCCAGAGTCAAAGAAGCCCCCGAGTGAGACCCAAAGAACCGGACCGAGTGATGTCATTTGGGGCCCTATTTTGAGTCATTTTGTGGGATTTCGGTGACGCCGAGGAGGGAAGCAGGTGTCAAGGGACAGGGGGGTGCCTGTCCCTTGAAGAAGGCCGGCTTGCCGTGGATCTACACCCGGGTAGGGAATTCAAAACAGGTCCCTCTATTTGCTGGAAGTCAGCACGAAAAAAAGCTGGAAATATGACAGAGTGCCCCCCAAAAAAAAAGAAGCTGCAATGATGGCAGAGTGTCCATGTTGCTGTCCCTTTAGGAAGGCCGGCTCGCCGTGGATCTCCACCCGAGTGGGGAATTCCAAATAGGTCCCTCCATTTGCTGGAAGTGCCCCCCCAAAAAGCTGTCCATTTCCCCAAGTTTTTAAGGGAAACAAAAACCAGGGTTGGGGTTGGATGCATCACACTGTAAGTCTCGGCTGCAGCCAGAAGCAAGTATTAAAAAGATAGACACCAACCATCATTTAAAAAGGGGAAAACAAATCCATTCATCAATAAATCATATCCAAATTTAAAAAAAGAGGCAGCTCAAAAGAGAGGGTGTGTGTCCAGCAGAAAATAGGCATGATAAACAAAGAGGGCTGGGGTTTGGAGGAGGGCAAAATGTCCCGCAGCCGGCCGCCCGAGTTCCGGGATGCCCAGCACGTCCATAACGCACCCCGCAAAGTCAAACTGGAAGTGGAGGGGAAAAAAGCTGGGAAAGAAGTTAAATGTCCTCAAAGTGTTCCAAAATCAGTCCCACGAGTCCCGCAGCTGGCCACCCGAGTCCAGGGAAGCCCGGCACCTCCGTAACAAGGCCCGCAAAGTCACACTGCAAGTGGGGGAGAAAAGCTGGCATAGTAGCCAAAAGTCCTCAAAGTGTTCAAAAATCAGTCCCCCACCAGCCCCGCAGCTGGCCACCCGAGTCCAGGGACGCCCGGCACAGCCGTAACGCACCCCGCAAAGTCAAACTGCAAGTGGGGGAGAAAAGCTGGGGGAAAATCCAAAAGTCCTCAACGTTTTCAAAATCCGCACCCGGGACTGAGTCCAGCAAGTCCCCCCGGTCCCAAAAATGCCATTTTTTTCAAAAAATACCCAAAAAATGCGGGGGCCGGATTTCGGAACCGGCGTACCGCTTTCGGCCCGCGTGCCCTAGATCGGAGACCGATGTCAAAAATGGACGCCGGTCGGGTATTTTTTTCCTTGGGGTCTATAGAGAGTAAATCCGGAGGAAAATTGGCCTTACGAGCAAAGGGAGGGATTTTAGGGGGCATAACGTCCAGCCGCCTGCCTCCCGGGTCCCGGGGAAGAGAAAGTCCAGAAAACTCATAAAATCATGCCCAGCATGGAGATCCACAAGTCCCGCCGCAGGCCCGAGGCTTCCCGGGTCCCGGGAATGACCAAAAGACACCCAGGAGTGGACCATCGAAAGTGGGAGGGAAATGGAGGGAAAGTCGGGAAAAAGGTCCAAAATGGGTTGAAAATCATATGATCCCACCCAGGGTAGAGTTCCACAAGTCCCGCAGCGAGCTGCACGAGCCGCAGGAACACCGGGAATGACCAAAAGGCACCCAGAAGCGAACCAGCGAAAGTGGGGGACAATTTGAGAAAAAGTTGGAAAAAGGTCCGAAATTGATTAAAAATCCTACCCAGGATGGAGTTCCAGAAGCCCCGCAGCGAGCTGCACGAGCCGCAGGAACACCGGGAATGACCAAAAGGCACCCAGAAGTGAACCAGCGAAAGTGGGGGGAAAATGGAGGAAAAGGAGGAAAAAGTACCAAATTGTTTAAAAATCCTACCCAGGATGGAGTTCCAGAAGCCCCGCAGCGAGCTGCACGAGCCGCAGGAACACCGGGAATGACCAAAAGGCACCCAGAAGTGAACCATCAAAAGTGGGGGACAATTTGAGAAAAAGTTGGAAAAAGGTCCGAAATTGATTAAAAATCCTACCCAGGATGGAGTTCCAGAAGCCCCGCAGCGAGCTGCGCGAGCCGCGGGAACACCGGGAATGACCAAAAGGCACCCAGAAGTGAACCATCAAAAGTGGGGGACAATTTGAGAAAAAGTTGGAAAAAGGTCCGAAATTGATTAAAAATCCTACCCAGGATGGAGTTCCAGAAGCCCCGCAGCGAGCTGCACGAGCCGCAGGAACACCGGGAATGACCAAAAGGCACCCAGAAGTGAACCAGCGAAAGTGGGGGGAAAATGGAGGAAAAGGAGGAAAAAGTACCAAATTGTTTAAAAATCCTACCCAGGATGGAGTTCCACAAGTCCCGCAGCGAGCTGCACGAGCCGCAGGAACACCGGGAATGACCAAAAGGCACCCAGAAGTGAACCATCAAAAGTGGGGGACAATTTGAGAAAAAGTTGGAAAAAGGTCCGAAATTGATTAAAAATCCTACCCAGGATGGAGTTCCAGAAGCCCCGCAGCGAGCTGCACGAGCCGCAGGAACACCGGGAATGACCAAAAGGCACCCAGAAGTGAACCAGCGAAAGTGGGGGGAAAATGGAGGAAAAGGAGGAAAGAGTACCAAATTGTTTAAAAATCCTACCCAGGATGGAGTTCCAGAAGCCCCGCAGCGAGCTGCACGAGCCGCAGGAACACCGGGAATGACCAAAAGGCACCCAGAAGTGAACCAGCGAAAGTGGGGGGAAAATGGAGGAAAAGGAGGAAAAAGTACCAAATTGTTTAAAAATCCTACCCAGGATGGAGTTCCACAAGTCCCGCAGCGAGCTGCACGAGCCGCAGGAACACCGGGAATGACCAAAAGGCACCCAGAAGTGAACCAGCCAAAGTGGGGGACAATTTGAGAAAAAGTTGGAAAAAGGTCCAAAATTGATTAAAAATCCTACCCAGGATGGAGTTCCAGAAGCCCCGCAGCGAGCTGCACGAGCCGCAGGAACACCGGGAATGACCAAAAGGCACCCAGAAGTGAACCATCAAAAGTGGGGGACAATTTGAGAAAAAGTTGGAAAAAGGTCCGAAATTGATTAAAAATCCTACCCAGGATGGAGTTCCAGAAGCCCCGCAGCGAGCTGCGCGAGCCGCAGGAACACCGGGAATGACCAAAAGGCACCCAGAAGTGAACCATCAAAAGTGGGGGACAATTTGAGAAAAAGTTGGAAAAAGGGCCGAAATTGTTTAAAAATCCTACCCAGGATGGAGTTCCAGAAGCCCCGCAGTGAGCTGCCCGAGCCGCAGGAACACCGGGAATGACCAAAAGGCACCCAGAAGTGAACCATCAAAAGTGGGGGACAATTTGAGAAAAAGTTGGAAAAAGGTCCGAAATTGATTAAAAATCCTACCCAGGATGGAGTTCCAGAAGCCCCGCAGCGAGCTGCGCGAGCCGCAGGAACACCGGGAATGACCAAAAGGCACCCAGAAGTGAACCATCAAAAGTGGGGGACAATTTGAGAAAAAGTTGGAAAAAGGGCCGAAATTGTTTAAAAATCCTACCCAGGATGGAGTTCCAGAAGCCCCGCAGTGAGCTGCCCGAGCCGCAGGAACACCGGGAATGACCAAAAGATACCCAGGAGTGAACCAGCCAAAGTGGGGGACAATTTGAGAAAAAGTTGGAAAAAGGTCCGAAATTGTTTAAAAATCCTACCCAGGATGGAGTTCCAGAAGTCCCGCAGCGAGCTGCGCGAGCTCCGGGACCCCCGGGAATGACCAAAAGATACCCAGGAGTGAACCAGCGAAAGTGGGGGACAATTTGAGAAAAAGTTGGAAAAAGGTCCGAAATTGTTTAAAAATCCTACCCAGGATGGAGTTCCAGAAGTCCCGCAGCGAGCTGCGCGAGCTCCGGGGCCCCCGGGAATGACCAAAAGATACCCAGGAGTGAACCAGCCCAAGTGGGGGACAAATGGAAGAAAAGCCGGGCCAAGTCCAAAAAAGTTGGATTTTTTGCCAAAGTGTCAACATGCGTGATTTTGTCAGAGTGTCCACTTTTGGGATTTTTTCAAAGTCCAACAACGAGAGAGGCCTGGCCTCCAGCCTGTCTAGCCTCTTCCATGAGACACTTAGAAAAAATCCCGTGCAAAAAAAGTGGATTTTTTCTAAGTCCAACAACGAGAGAGGCCTAACTTCCAGCCTCCTTAGCCTCTTTCTTCCGTGGAGCAAAAGTTGGATTTTTTGCCTAAGTGTCAACATGCGTGATTTTGTCAGAGTGTCCACTTTTGGGATTTTTTCTAAGTCCAACAACGAGAGAGGCCTGGCCTCCAGCCTGTTTAGCCTCTTCCATGTGACACTTAGAAAAAATCCCAGCCAAAAAAAGTGGATTTTTTCTAAGTCCAACAACGAGAGAGGCCTAACTTCCAGCCTCCTTAGCCTCTTTCGTTCACATACTTAGAAAAAAATCCCAGCGCCAAGCCCAATGCATTTCAATGGGATTTATTTTTCGAGCCGGATTTTTTCTAAGTCCAACAACGAGAGAGGCTTGAGTTCTAGCCTACTTTAAGCCTCTTTCGATTTTCCCTGTTTTTACCAGGTCTACCAAAACACCCCCATCACGTTAGTAGGTGCGCCAGGCTTAGACAGGCCGAATTGGCAGGAAATGTGTCCGAGTCAAAGTGAGCTATTTTGGGACTCAAAAGTTGGATTTTCCCCCTCTTTTCGATGGTTCTTTTTTCGAATGGTTCTTCCAGGCTCTGAGGACAGGGGCTCACGCGGACATGCGTGGCCGCCTAGGGGGCGCTATCTCGGACACATTTAGGGACATGGACACCCTGGAAGAACAAACATAAAAATTTTTTCGACCTGATTTCAGACCAGCCTCTTTCTTAAGGACTTCCAGGACTCGAGCGACAGGGGCTCGGTCCTGAGTGCGCGCCCGGCCAGGGGGCGCTATCCCGGACACATTTCGGGACATTTAAAC
>NW_026907090.1:120000-127500 GCF_033978795.1 Nerophis ophidion
GTTAAGAAACATGGAAAAAGTCCCTCTATTTGATGGAAGTCAGCAACAAAAAGCTGGATTTTTTCTAAGTGTCAAGGAGAGGGTCGCTTCCAGAAGGCCCACCTGCCTTGGATCGACACCCGGTTAAGAAACATGGAAAAAGTCCCTCTATTTGATGGAAGTCAGCTACAAAAAGCTGGATTTTTTCTAAGTGTCAAGGAGGGTGTCGCTTCCAGAAGGCCCACCTGCCTTGGATCGACACCCGGCTAAGAAACATGGAAAAAGTCCCTCTATTTGATGGAAGTCAGCAACAAAAAGCTGGATTTTTTCTAAGTGTCAAGGAGGGTGTCGCTTCCAGAAGGCCCACCCGCCTTGGATCACCACCCGGTTAAGAAAAATGAAAAAAGTCCCTCTAGTTAATGGAAGTCAGCAACAAAAAGCTGGATTTTTTCTAAGTGTCAAGGAGAGGGTCGCTTCCAGAAGGCCCACCCGCCTTGGATCGACACCCGGTTAAGAAAAATGAAAAAAGTCGCTCTATTTGATGGAAGTCAGCAACAAAAAGCTGGATTTTTTCTAAGTGTCAAGGAGGGTGTCGCTTCCAGAAGGCCCACCTGCCTTGGATCGACACCCGGTTAAGAAAAATGAAAAAAGTCGCTCTATTTGATGGAAGTCAGCAACAAAAAGCTGGATTTTTTCTAAGTGTCAAGGAGGGTGTCGCTTCCAGAAGGCCCACCTGCCTTGGATCGACACCCGGTTAAGAAAAATGAAAAAAGTCCCTCTATTTGATGGAAGTCAGCAACAAAAAGCTGGAATTTTTCTAAGTGTCAAGGAGGGTGTCGCTTCCAGAAGGCCCACCTGCCTTGGATCGACACCCGGTTAAGAAAAATGAAAAAAGTCCCTCTATTTGATGGAAGTCAGCAACAAAAAGCTGGATTTTTTCTAAGTGTCAAGGAGGGTGTTGCTTCCAGAAGGCCCACCTGCCTTGGATCGACACCCGGCTAAGAAACATGGAAAAAGTCCCTCTATTTGATGGAAGTCAGCAACAAAAAGCTGGATTTTTTCTAAGTGTCAAGGAGGGTGTCGCTTCCAGAAGGCCCACCCGCCTTGGATCACCACCCGGTTAAGAAAAATGAAAAAAGTCCCTCTATTTGATGGAAGTCAGCAACAAAAAGCTGGATTTTTTCTAAGTGTCAAGGAGGGTGTTGCTTCCAGAAGGCCCACCTGCCTTGGATCGACACCCGGCTAAGAAACATGGAAAAAGTCCCTCTATTTAATGGAAGTCAGCAACAAAAAGCTGGATTTTTTCTAAGTGTCAAGGAGGGTGTCGCTTCCAGAAGGCCCACCTGCCTTGGATCGACACCCGGTTAAGAAAAATGAAAAAAGTCCCTCTATTTAATGGAAGTCGGCAACAAAAAGCTGGATTTTTTTCTAAGTGTCAAGGAGGGTGTCGCTTCCAGAAGGCCCACCTGCCTTGGATCGACACCCGGTTAAGAAAAATGAAAAAAGTCCCTCTATTTAATGGAAGTCAGCAACAAAAAGCTGCAAATATGACAGAGTATCTAGGAGGGTGTCGCTTCCAGAAGGCCCACCCGCCTTGGATCGACACCCGGTTAAGAAACATGGAAAAAGTCCCTCTATTTAATGGAAGTCAGCAACAAAAAGCTGGATTTTTTCTAAGTGTAAAAGTTGGGATTTTTTCTAAGTGTCAACTTTTGGTGTACCAACCCTTCCAAAATAAAGTCGGGATTTTTTCTAAGTGTCAACTTTTGGTGTACCAACCCTTCCAAAATAAAGTCGGGATTTTTTCTAAGTGTCAACTTTTGGTGTACCAACACTTCCAAAATAAAGTGGGGATTTTTTCTAAGTGTCAACTTATATAGTCGGGATTTTTTCTAAGTGTCAACTTATATAGTCGGGATTTTTTTCTAAGTGTCAACTTATAAAGTGGGGATTTTTTTCCAAGTGTCCACTTTTGGTTCACCATGCCTTCCAGAGTCAAAGAAGCCCCCGAGTGAGACCCAAAAAACCGGACCGAGTGATGTCATTTGGGGCCCTATTTTGAGTCATTTTGTGGGATTTCGGTGACGCCGAGGAGGGAAGCAGGTGTTCCGGGAGGGAGGGTGCCTGTCCCTTTAAGAAGGCCGGCTTGCCGTGGATCTACACCCGGGTAGGGAATTCAAAATAGGTCCCTCTATTTGCTGGAAGTCAGCACAAAAAAGCTGGAAATATGACAGGGGAAAAAAAAAAAGAAGAAGCTGCAATGATGGCAGAGTGTCCATGTGCCTGTCCCTTTAAGAAGGCCGGCTTGCCGTGGATCTCCACCCGGGTGGGGAATTCCAAATAGGTCCCTCTATTTGCTGGAAGTGCCCCCCCAAAAAGCTGTCCATTTCCCCAAGTTTTTAAGGAGGGAAAAGCCACTTTAAGCCTAAAAAGGAAAGCGGGGATTTGGAGCCCTCCGGTGGACTTCCGCCGCCGCTGCACCCTTAGAAGAAAAAGCTGCACTTATGGCAGAGTGTCCATGTGCCTGTGCCTTTAGGAAGGCCGGCTTGCCGTGGTTCTGCACCAGGGTAGGGAATTCAAAATAGGTCCCTCTATCTGCTGGAAGTCAGCACAAAAAAAAGCTGGAAATATGACAGAGTGTCAACTTTTAGTGTAATAGACCTGCGAAAGTCAAAGTCGGGATTTTTTCTAAGTGTCCACTTTTGGTGTACCAACCTTTCCAAAATAAAGTGGGGATTTTTTCTAAGTGTCCACTTTTGGTGTACCAACCTTTCCAAAATAAAGTGGGGATTTTTTCTAAGTGTCCACTTTTGGTGTACCAACCCTTCCAAAATAAAGTGGGGATTTTTTCTAAGTGTCAACTTATAAAGTCGGGATTTTTTCTAAGTGTCAACTTATAAAGTGGGGATTTTTTCTAAGTGTCAACTTATAAAGTCGGGATTTTTTCCAAGTGTCAACTTATAAAGTGGGGATTTTTTCCAAGTGTCAACTTATATAGTCGGGATTTTTTTTCAAAGTGTCAACTTGTAAAGTGGGGATTTTTTCCAAGTGTCTACTTTTGGTTCACCATGCCTTCCAGAGTCAAAGAAGCCCCCGAGTGAGACCCAAAGAACCGGACCGAGTGATGTCATTTGGGGCCCTATTTTGAGTCATTTTGTGGGATTTCGGTGACGCCGAGGAGGGAAGCAGGTGTCAAGGGACAGGGGGGTGCCTGTCCCTTGAAGAAGGCCGGCTTGCCGTGGATCTACACCCGGGTAGGGAATTCAAAACAGGTCCCTCTATTTGCTGGAAGTCAGCACGAAAAAAAGCTGGAAATATGACAGAGTGCCCCCCAAAAAAAAAGAAGCTGCAATGATGGCAGAGTGTCCATGTTGCTGTCCCTTTAGGAAGGCCGGCTCGCCGTGGATCTCCACCCGAGTGGGGAATTCCAAATAGGTCCCTCCATTTGCTGGAAGTGCCCCCCCAAAAAGCTGTCCATTTCCCCAAGTTTTTAAGGGAAACAAAAACCAGGGTTGGGGTTGGATGCATCACACTGTAAGTCTCGGCTGCAGCCAGAAGCAAGTATTAAAAAGATAGACACCAACCATCATTTAAAAAGGGGAAAACAAATCCATTCATCAATAAATCATATCCAAATTTAAAAAAAGAGGCAGCTCAAAAGAGAGGGTGTGTGTCCAGCAGAAAATAGGCATGATAAACAAAGAGGGCTGGGGTTTGGAGGAGGGCAAAATGTCCCGCAGCCGGCCGCCCGAGTTCCGGGATGCCCAGCACGTCCATAACGCACCCCGCAAAGTCAAACTGGAAGTGGAGGGGAAAAAAGCTGGGAAAGAAGTTAAATGTCCTCAAAGTGTTCCAAAATCAGTCCCACGAGTCCCGCAGCTGGCCACCCGAGTCCAGGGAAGCCCGGCACCTCCGTAACAAGGCCCGCAAAGTCACACTGCAAGTGGGGGAGAAAAGCTGGCATAGTAGCCAAAAGTCCTCAAAGTGTTCAAAAATCAGTCCCCCACCAGCCCCGCAGCTGGCCACCCGAGTCCAGGGACGCCCGGCACAGCCGTAACGCACCCCGCAAAGTCAAACTGCAAGTGGGGGAGAAAAGCTGGGGGAAAATCCAAAAGTCCTCAACGTTTTCAAAATCCGCACCCGGGACTGAGTCCAGCAAGTCCCCCCGGTCCCAAAAATGCCATTTTTTTCAAAAAATACCCAAAAAATGCGGGGGCCGGATTTCGGAACCGGCGTACCGCTTTCGGCCCGCGTGCCCTAGATCGGAGACCGATGTCAAAAATGGACGCCGGTCGGGTATTTTTTTCCTTGGGGTCTATAGAGAGTAAATCCGGAGGAAAATTGGCCTTACGAGCAAAGGGAGGGATTTTAGGGGGCATAACGTCCAGCCGCCTGCCTCCCGGGTCCCGGGGAAGAGAAAGTCCAGAAAACTCATAAAATCATGCCCAGCATGGAGATCCACAAGTCCCGCCGCAGGCCCGAGGCTTCCCGGGTCCCGGGAATGACCAAAAGACACCCAGGAGTGGACCATCGAAAGTGGGAGGGAAATGGAGGGAAAGTCGGGAAAAAGGTCCAAAATGGGTTGAAAATCATATGATCCCACCCAGGGTAGAGTTCCACAAGTCCCGCAGCGAGCTGCACGAGCCGCAGGAACACCGGGAATGACCAAAAGGCACCCAGAAGCGAACCAGCGAAAGTGGGGGACAATTTGAGAAAAAGTTGGAAAAAGGTCCGAAATTGATTAAAAATCCTACCCAGGATGGAGTTCCAGAAGCCCCGCAGCGAGCTGCACGAGCCGCAGGAACACCGGGAATGACCAAAAGGCACCCAGAAGTGAACCAGCGAAAGTGGGGGGAAAATGGAGGAAAAGGAGGAAAAAGTACCAAATTGTTTAAAAATCCTACCCAGGATGGAGTTCCAGAAGCCCCGCAGCGAGCTGCACGAGCCGCAGGAACACCGGGAATGACCAAAAGGCACCCAGAAGTGAACCATCAAAAGTGGGGGACAATTTGAGAAAAAGTTGGAAAAAGGTCCGAAATTGATTAAAAATCCTACCCAGGATGGAGTTCCAGAAGCCCCGCAGCGAGCTGCGCGAGCCGCGGGAACACCGGGAATGACCAAAAGGCACCCAGAAGTGAACCATCAAAAGTGGGGGACAATTTGAGAAAAAGTTGGAAAAAGGTCCGAAATTGATTAAAAATCCTACCCAGGATGGAGTTCCAGAAGCCCCGCAGCGAGCTGCACGAGCCGCAGGAACACCGGGAATGACCAAAAGGCACCCAGAAGTGAACCAGCGAAAGTGGGGGGAAAATGGAGGAAAAGGAGGAAAAAGTACCAAATTGTTTAAAAATCCTACCCAGGATGGAGTTCCACAAGTCCCGCAGCGAGCTGCACGAGCCGCAGGAACACCGGGAATGACCAAAAGGCACCCAGAAGTGAACCATCAAAAGTGGGGGACAATTTGAGAAAAAGTTGGAAAAAGGTCCGAAATTGATTAAAAATCCTACCCAGGATGGAGTTCCAGAAGCCCCGCAGCGAGCTGCACGAGCCGCAGGAACACCGGGAATGACCAAAAGGCACCCAGAAGTGAACCAGCGAAAGTGGGGGGAAAATGGAGGAAAAGGAGGAAAGAGTACCAAATTGTTTAAAAATCCTACCCAGGATGGAGTTCCAGAAGCCCCGCAGCGAGCTGCACGAGCCGCAGGAACACCGGGAATGACCAAAAGGCACCCAGAAGTGAACCAGCGAAAGTGGGGGGAAAATGGAGGAAAAGGAGGAAAAAGTACCAAATTGTTTAAAAATCCTACCCAGGATGGAGTTCCACAAGTCCCGCAGCGAGCTGCACGAGCCGCAGGAACACCGGGAATGACCAAAAGGCACCCAGAAGTGAACCAGCCAAAGTGGGGGACAATTTGAGAAAAAGTTGGAAAAAGGTCCAAAATTGATTAAAAATCCTACCCAGGATGGAGTTCCAGAAGCCCCGCAGCGAGCTGCACGAGCCGCAGGAACACCGGGAATGACCAAAAGGCACCCAGAAGTGAACCATCAAAAGTGGGGGACAATTTGAGAAAAAGTTGGAAAAAGGTCCGAAATTGATTAAAAATCCTACCCAGGATGGAGTTCCAGAAGCCCCGCAGCGAGCTGCGCGAGCCGCAGGAACACCGGGAATGACCAAAAGGCACCCAGAAGTGAACCATCAAAAGTGGGGGACAATTTGAGAAAAAGTTGGAAAAAGGGCCGAAATTGTTTAAAAATCCTACCCAGGATGGAGTTCCAGAAGCCCCGCAGTGAGCTGCCCGAGCCGCAGGAACACCGGGAATGACCAAAAGGCACCCAGAAGTGAACCATCAAAAGTGGGGGACAATTTGAGAAAAAGTTGGAAAAAGGTCCGAAATTGATTAAAAATCCTACCCAGGATGGAGTTCCAGAAGCCCCGCAGCGAGCTGCGCGAGCCGCAGGAACACCGGGAATGACCAAAAGGCACCCAGAAGTGAACCATCAAAAGTGGGGGACAATTTGAGAAAAAGTTGGAAAAAGGGCCGAAATTGTTTAAAAATCCTACCCAGGATGGAGTTCCAGAAGCCCCGCAGTGAGCTGCCCGAGCCGCAGGAACACCGGGAATGACCAAAAGATACCCAGGAGTGAACCAGCCAAAGTGGGGGACAATTTGAGAAAAAGTTGGAAAAAGGTCCGAAATTGTTTAAAAATCCTACCCAGGATGGAGTTCCAGAAGTCCCGCAGCGAGCTGCGCGAGCTCCGGGACCCCCGGGAATGACCAAAAGATACCCAGGAGTGAACCAGCGAAAGTGGGGGACAATTTGAGAAAAAGTTGGAAAAAGGTCCGAAATTGTTTAAAAATCCTACCCAGGATGGAGTTCCAGAAGTCCCGCAGCGAGCTGCGCGAGCTCCGGGGCCCCCGGGAATGACCAAAAGATACCCAGGAGTGAACCAGCCCAAGTGGGGGACAAATGGAAGAAAAGCCGGGCCAAGTCCAAAAAAGTTGGATTTTTTGCCAAAGTGTCAACATGCGTGATTTTGTCAGAGTGTCCACTTTTGGGATTTTTTCAAAGTCCAACAACGAGAGAGGCCTGGCCTCCAGCCTGTCTAGCCTCTTCCATGAGACACTTAGAAAAAATCCCGTGCAAAAAAAGTGGATTTTTTCTAAGTCCAACAACGAGAGAGGCCTAACTTCCAGCCTCCTTAGCCTCTTTCTTCCGTGGAGCAAAAGTTGGATTTTTTGCCTAAGTGTCAACATGCGTGATTTTGTCAGAGTGTCCACTTTTGGGATTTTTTCTAAGTCCAACAACGAGAGAGGCCTGGCCTCCAGCCTGTTTAGCCTCTTCCATGTGACACTTAGAAAAAATCCCAGCCAAAAAAAGTGGATTTTTTCTAAGTCCAACAACGAGAGAGGCCTAACTTCCAGCCTCCTTAGCCTCTTTCGTTCACATACTTAGAAAAAAATCCCAGCGCCAAGCCCAATGCATTTCAATGGGATTTATTTTTCGAGCCGGATTTTTTCTA
>NW_026907090.1:140000-157500 GCF_033978795.1 Nerophis ophidion
CAGCACAAAATAGAGCTGTACATTTGCCCAAGGCTCTAAAGAGGGAAAGGCAACTTTAAGCCTAAAAAGGAAAGCGGGGATTTGGAGCCCTCCGGTGGACTTCCGCCGCCGCTGCACCCTTAGCTGGAAGTCAGTGCCAAAAAAAAAGAAGCTGCGAATAGTGTCCATGTGCCTGTCCCTTTAGGAAAGCCGGCTTGCCGTGGATCTCCACCCGGGTGGGGAATTCCAAATAGGTCCCTCTATTTGATGGAAGTCAGCAACAAAAAGCTGGATTTTTTCTAAGTGTCAAGGAGGGTGTCGCTTCCAGAAGGCCCACCCGCCTTGGATCACCACCCGGTTAAGAAAAATGAAAAAAGTCCCTCTATTTGATGGAAGTCAGCAACAAAAAGCTGGATTTTTTCTAAGTGTCAAGGAGGGTGTCGCTTCCAGAAGGCCCACCTGCCTTGGATCGACACCCGGTTAAGAAACATGGAAAAAGTCCCTCTATTTGATGGAAGTCAGCAACAAAAAGCTGGATTTTTTCTAAGTGTCAAGGAGAGGGTCGCTTCCAGAAGGCCCACCTGCCTTGGATCGACACCCGGTTAAGAAACATGGAAAAAGTCCCTCTATTTGATGGAAGTCAGCTACAAAAAGCTGGATTTTTTCTAAGTGTCAAGGAGGGTGTCGCTTCCAGAAGGCCCACCTGCCTTGGATCGACACCCGGCTAAGAAACATGGAAAAAGTCCCTCTATTTGATGGAAGTCAGCAACAAAAAGCTGGATTTTTTCTAAGTGTCAAGGAGGGTGTCGCTTCCAGAAGGCCCACCCGCCTTGGATCACCACCCGGTTAAGAAAAATGAAAAAAGTCCCTCTAGTTAATGGAAGTCAGCAACAAAAAGCTGGATTTTTTCTAAGTGTCAAGGAGAGGGTCGCTTCCAGAAGGCCCACCCGCCTTGGATCGACACCCGGTTAAGAAAAATGAAAAAAGTCGCTCTATTTGATGGAAGTCAGCAACAAAAAGCTGGATTTTTTCTAAGTGTCAAGGAGGGTGTCGCTTCCAGAAGGCCCACCTGCCTTGGATCGACACCCGGTTAAGAAAAATGAAAAAAGTCGCTCTATTTGATGGAAGTCAGCAACAAAAAGCTGGATTTTTTCTAAGTGTCAAGGAGGGTGTCGCTTCCAGAAGGCCCACCTGCCTTGGATCGACACCCGGTTAAGAAAAATGAAAAAAGTCCCTCTATTTGATGGAAGTCAGCAACAAAAAGCTGGAATTTTTCTAAGTGTCAAGGAGGGTGTCGCTTCCAGAAGGCCCACCTGCCTTGGATCGACACCCGGTTAAGAAAAATGAAAAAAGTCCCTCTATTTGATGGAAGTCAGCAACAAAAAGCTGGATTTTTTCTAAGTGTCAAGGAGGGTGTTGCTTCCAGAAGGCCCACCTGCCTTGGATCGACACCCGGCTAAGAAACATGGAAAAAGTCCCTCTATTTGATGGAAGTCAGCAACAAAAAGCTGGATTTTTTCTAAGTGTCAAGGAGGGTGTCGCTTCCAGAAGGCCCACCCGCCTTGGATCACCACCCGGTTAAGAAAAATGAAAAAAGTCCCTCTATTTGATGGAAGTCAGCAACAAAAAGCTGGATTTTTTCTAAGTGTCAAGGAGGGTGTTGCTTCCAGAAGGCCCACCTGCCTTGGATCGACACCCGGCTAAGAAACATGGAAAAAGTCCCTCTATTTAATGGAAGTCAGCAACAAAAAGCTGGATTTTTTCTAAGTGTCAAGGAGGGTGTCGCTTCCAGAAGGCCCACCTGCCTTGGATCGACACCCGGTTAAGAAAAATGAAAAAAGTCCCTCTATTTAATGGAAGTCGGCAACAAAAAGCTGGATTTTTTTCTAAGTGTCAAGGAGGGTGTCGCTTCCAGAAGGCCCACCTGCCTTGGATCGACACCCGGTTAAGAAAAATGAAAAAAGTCCCTCTATTTAATGGAAGTCAGCAACAAAAAGCTGCAAATATGACAGAGTATCTAGGAGGGTGTCGCTTCCAGAAGGCCCACCCGCCTTGGATCGACACCCGGTTAAGAAACATGGAAAAAGTCCCTCTATTTAATGGAAGTCAGCAACAAAAAGCTGGATTTTTTCTAAGTGTAAAAGTTGGGATTTTTTCTAAGTGTCAACTTTTGGTGTACCAACCCTTCCAAAATAAAGTCGGGATTTTTTCTAAGTGTCAACTTTTGGTGTACCAACCCTTCCAAAATAAAGTCGGGATTTTTTCTAAGTGTCAACTTTTGGTGTACCAACACTTCCAAAATAAAGTGGGGATTTTTTCTAAGTGTCAACTTATATAGTCGGGATTTTTTCTAAGTGTCAACTTATATAGTCGGGATTTTTTTCTAAGTGTCAACTTATAAAGTGGGGATTTTTTTCCAAGTGTCCACTTTTGGTTCACCATGCCTTCCAGAGTCAAAGAAGCCCCCGAGTGAGACCCAAAAAACCGGACCGAGTGATGTCATTTGGGGCCCTATTTTGAGTCATTTTGTGGGATTTCGGTGACGCCGAGGAGGGAAGCAGGTGTTCCGGGAGGGAGGGTGCCTGTCCCTTTAAGAAGGCCGGCTTGCCGTGGATCTACACCCGGGTAGGGAATTCAAAATAGGTCCCTCTATTTGCTGGAAGTCAGCACAAAAAAGCTGGAAATATGACAGGGGAAAAAAAAAAAGAAGAAGCTGCAATGATGGCAGAGTGTCCATGTGCCTGTCCCTTTAAGAAGGCCGGCTTGCCGTGGATCTCCACCCGGGTGGGGAATTCCAAATAGGTCCCTCTATTTGCTGGAAGTGCCCCCCCAAAAAGCTGTCCATTTCCCCAAGTTTTTAAGGAGGGAAAAGCCACTTTAAGCCTAAAAAGGAAAGCGGGGATTTGGAGCCCTCCGGTGGACTTCCGCCGCCGCTGCACCCTTAGAAGAAAAAGCTGCACTTATGGCAGAGTGTCCATGTGCCTGTGCCTTTAGGAAGGCCGGCTTGCCGTGGTTCTGCACCAGGGTAGGGAATTCAAAATAGGTCCCTCTATCTGCTGGAAGTCAGCACAAAAAAAAGCTGGAAATATGACAGAGTGTCAACTTTTAGTGTAATAGACCTGCGAAAGTCAAAGTCGGGATTTTTTCTAAGTGTCCACTTTTGGTGTACCAACCTTTCCAAAATAAAGTGGGGATTTTTTCTAAGTGTCCACTTTTGGTGTACCAACCTTTCCAAAATAAAGTGGGGATTTTTTCTAAGTGTCCACTTTTGGTGTACCAACCCTTCCAAAATAAAGTGGGGATTTTTTCTAAGTGTCAACTTATAAAGTCGGGATTTTTTCTAAGTGTCAACTTATAAAGTGGGGATTTTTTCTAAGTGTCAACTTATAAAGTCGGGATTTTTTCCAAGTGTCAACTTATAAAGTGGGGATTTTTTCCAAGTGTCAACTTATATAGTCGGGATTTTTTTTCAAAGTGTCAACTTGTAAAGTGGGGATTTTTTCCAAGTGTCTACTTTTGGTTCACCATGCCTTCCAGAGTCAAAGAAGCCCCCGAGTGAGACCCAAAGAACCGGACCGAGTGATGTCATTTGGGGCCCTATTTTGAGTCATTTTGTGGGATTTCGGTGACGCCGAGGAGGGAAGCAGGTGTCAAGGGACAGGGGGGTGCCTGTCCCTTGAAGAAGGCCGGCTTGCCGTGGATCTACACCCGGGTAGGGAATTCAAAACAGGTCCCTCTATTTGCTGGAAGTCAGCACGAAAAAAAGCTGGAAATATGACAGAGTGCCCCCCAAAAAAAAAGAAGCTGCAATGATGGCAGAGTGTCCATGTTGCTGTCCCTTTAGGAAGGCCGGCTCGCCGTGGATCTCCACCCGAGTGGGGAATTCCAAATAGGTCCCTCCATTTGCTGGAAGTGCCCCCCCAAAAAGCTGTCCATTTCCCCAAGTTTTTAAGGGAAACAAAAACCAGGGTTGGGGTTGGATGCATCACACTGTAAGTCTCGGCTGCAGCCAGAAGCAAGTATTAAAAAGATAGACACCAACCATCATTTAAAAAGGGGAAAACAAATCCATTCATCAATAAATCATATCCAAATTTAAAAAAAGAGGCAGCTCAAAAGAGAGGGTGTGTGTCCAGCAGAAAATAGGCATGATAAACAAAGAGGGCTGGGGTTTGGAGGAGGGCAAAATGTCCCGCAGCCGGCCGCCCGAGTTCCGGGATGCCCAGCACGTCCATAACGCACCCCGCAAAGTCAAACTGGAAGTGGAGGGGAAAAAAGCTGGGAAAGAAGTTAAATGTCCTCAAAGTGTTCCAAAATCAGTCCCACGAGTCCCGCAGCTGGCCACCCGAGTCCAGGGAAGCCCGGCACCTCCGTAACAAGGCCCGCAAAGTCACACTGCAAGTGGGGGAGAAAAGCTGGCATAGTAGCCAAAAGTCCTCAAAGTGTTCAAAAATCAGTCCCCCACCAGCCCCGCAGCTGGCCACCCGAGTCCAGGGACGCCCGGCACAGCCGTAACGCACCCCGCAAAGTCAAACTGCAAGTGGGGGAGAAAAGCTGGGGGAAAATCCAAAAGTCCTCAACGTTTTCAAAATCCGCACCCGGGACTGAGTCCAGCAAGTCCCCCCGGTCCCAAAAATGCCATTTTTTTCAAAAAATACCCAAAAAATGCGGGGGCCGGATTTCGGAACCGGCGTACCGCTTTCGGCCCGCGTGCCCTAGATCGGAGACCGATGTCAAAAATGGACGCCGGTCGGGTATTTTTTTCCTTGGGGTCTATAGAGAGTAAATCCGGAGGAAAATTGGCCTTACGAGCAAAGGGAGGGATTTTAGGGGGCATAACGTCCAGCCGCGTGCCTCCCGGGTCCCGGGGAAGAGAAAGTCCAGAAAACTCATAAAATCATGCCCAGCATGGAGATCCACAAGTCCCGCCGCAGGCCCGAGGCTTCCCGGGTCCCGGGAATGACCAAAAGACACCCAGGAGTGGACCATCGAAAGTGGGAGGGAAATGGAGGGAAAGTCGGAAAAAGGTCCAAAATGGGTTGAAAATCATATGATCCCACCCAGGGTAGAGTTCCACAAGTCCCGCAGCGAGCTGCACGAGCCGCAGGAACACCGGGAATGACCAAAAGGCACCCAGAAGCGAACCAGCGAAAGTGGGGGACAATTTGAGAAAAAGTTGGAAAAAGGTCCGAAATTGATTAAAAATCCTACCCAGGATGGAGTTCCAGAAGCCCCGCAGCGAGCTGCGCGAGCCGCGGGAACACCGGGAATGACCAAAAGGCACCCAGAAGTGAACCATCAAAAGTGGGGGACAATTTGAGAAAAAGTTGGAAAAAGGTCCGAAATTGAGTAAAAATCCTACCCAGGATGGAGTTCCAGAAGCCCCGCAGCGAGCTGCGCGAGCCGCGGGAACACCGGGAATGACCAAAAGGCACCCAGAAGTGAACCATCAAAAGTGGGGGACAATTTGAGAAAAAGTTGGAAAAAGGTCCGAAATTGTTTAAAAATCCTACCCAGGATGGAGTTCCAGAAGTCCCGCAGCGAGCTGCGCGAGCTCCGGGACCCCCGGGAATGACCAAAAGGCACCCAGAAGTGAACCAGCGAAAGTGGGGGACAATTTGAGAAAAAGTTGGAAAAAGGTCCGAAATTGATTAAAAATCCTACCCAGGATGGAGTTCCAGAAGTCCCGCAGCGAGCTGCGCGAGCTCCGGGGCCCCCGGGAATGACCAAAAGATACCCAGGAGTGAACCAGCCAAAGTGGGGGACAATTTGAGAAAAAGTTGGAAAAAGGGCCGAAATTGTTTAAAAATCCTACCCAGGATGGAGTTCCAGAAGTCCCGCAGCGAGCTGCGCGAGCTCCGGGACCCCCGGGAATGACCAAAAGATACCCAGGAGTGAACCAGCCAAAGTGGGGGACAATTTGAGAAAAAGTTGGAAAAAGGTCCGAAATTGTTTAAAAATCCTACCCAGGATGGAGTTCCAGAAGTCCCGCAGCGAGCTGCGCGAGCTCCGGGGCCCCCGGGAATGACCAAAAGATACCCAGGAGTGAACCAGCCCAAGTGGGGCACAAATGGAAGAAAAGCCGGGCCAAGTCCAAAAAAGTTGGCTTTTTTGCCAAAGTGTCAACATGCGTGATTTTGTCAGAGTGTCCACTTTTGGGATTTTTTCTAAGTCCAACAACGAGAGAGGCCTGGCCTCCAGCCTGTCTAGCCTCTTCCATGAGACACTTGGAAAAAATCCCGTGCAAAAAAAGTGGATTTTTTCAAAGTCCAACAACGAGAGAGGCCTAAGTTCCAGCCTCCTTAGCCTCTTTCTTCCGTGGAGCAAAAGTTGGATTTTTTGCCTAAGTGTCAACATGCGTGATTTTGTCAGAGTGTCCACTTTTGGGATTTTTTCTAAGTCCAACAACGAGAGAGGCCTGGCCTCCAGCCTGTTTAGCCTCTTCCATGTGACACTTAGAAAAAATCCCAGCCAAAAAAAGTGGATTTTTTCTAAGTCCAACAACGAGAGAGGCCTAACTTCCAGCCTCCTTAGCCTCTTTCGTTCACATACTTAGAAAAAAATCCCAGCGCCAAGCCCAATGCATTTCAATGGGATTTATTTTTCGAGCCGGATTTTTTCTAAGTCCAACAACGAGAGAGGCTTGAGTTCTAGCCTACTTTAAGCCTCTTTCGATTTTCCCTGTTTTTACCAGGTCTACCAAAACACCCCCATCACGTTAGTAGGTGCGCCAGGCTTAGACAGGCCGAATTGGCAGGAAATGTGTCCGAGTCAAAGTGAGCTATTTTGGGACTCAAAAGTTGGATTTTCCCCCTCTTTTCGATGGTTCTTTTTTCGAATGGTTCTTCCAGGCTCTGAGCGACAGGGGCTCACGCGGACATGCGTGGCCGCCTAGGGGGCGCTATCTCGGACACATTTAGGGACATGGACACCCTGGAAGAACAAACATAAAAATTTTTTCGACCTGATTTCAGACCAGCCTCTTTCTTAAGGACTTCCAGGACTCGAGCGACAGGGGCTCGGTCCTGAGTGCGCGCCCGGCCAGGGGGCGCTATCCCGGACACATTTCGGGACATTTAAACCATGGATGGACAAACATAAAAATTTTTTCGACCTGATTTCAGACCAGCCTCTTTCTTAAGGACTTCCAGGACTCGAGCGACAGGGGCTCGGTCCTGAGTGCGCGCCCGGCCAGGGGGCGCTATCCCGGACACATTTCGGGACATTTAAACCATGGATGGACAAACATAAAAATTGAAAGACCTGATTCCACCCAGCCTCTCGGGGCTTTTCCCAGGGCCGGAGCGACAGGGGCTCGGTCCTACGGCGTGCCCGCCTAGGGGGCGCTATGACGGACACACCAGGGGACACGGACACCCTGGGTGGACAAACATAAAAAATTGAAAGACCTGATTCGACCCAGCCTCTCGGGGCTTTTCCCAGGGCCGTAGCGACAGGGGCTCGGTCCTACGGCGTGCCCGCCTAGGGGGCGCTATGACGGACACACCAGGGGACACGGACACCCTGGGTGGACAAACATAAAAAATGGAAAGACCTGATTCGACCCAGCCTCTCGGGGCTTTTCCCAGGGCCGGAGCGACAGGGGCTCGGCCCTACGGCGTGCCCGCCTAGGGGGCGCTATGACGGACACACCAGGGGACACGGACACCCTGGGTGGACAAACATAAAAAATTGAAAGACCTGATTCGACCCAGCCTCTCGGGGCTTTTCCCAGGGCCGGAGCGACAGGGGCTCGGCCCTACGGCGTGCCCGCCTAGGGGGCGCTATGACGGACACACCAGGGGACACGGACACCCTGGGTGGACAAACATAAAAAATGGAAAGACCTGATTCGACCCAGCCTCTCGGGGCTTTTCCCAGGGCCGGAGCGACAGGGGCTCGGCCCTACGGCGTGCCCGCCTAGGGGGCGCTATGACGGACACACCAGGGGACACGGACACCCTGGGTGGACAAACATAAAAAATTGAAAGACCTTATTCGACCCAGCCTCTCGGGGCTTTCCCAGGGCCGGAGCGACAGGGGCTCGGTCCTACGGCGTGCCCGCCTAGGGGGCGCTATCACGGACACATCAGGGGACACGGACACCCTGGATGGACAAACATAAAAATTGAAAGACCCGATTTGACCCAGCCTCTCGGGGCTTTCCAAGGGCCGGAGCGACAGGGGCTCGGTCCTACTGCACGGCCGCCTAGGGGGCGCCGTGCCGGACACGTTTCCGCCATTTACCGCACGGATAAAATCCTGGGCCCGACGCCGCCCAGGTCACTTGTGACAATTGCCCCCGGACACCTCCCTTTCCCTTTTCCCCTCTAACCTTTTGGTAACCACGACTTGCCATCGGAGCGGCCCCCACCGGCCGGCGTCAGCCGGTTACCCAGGTGCGGGGATTCCTCCGGATTTGCAGGTTTGCCTCTATTGCCACCCGGCAAGCCCGATTTGAAGCGAGACCAAGACGACCCGTCTGCCCTAGTTGTCCTACATCGGACCCGCTCCGGCTCGGCCCCAGCGACTCCCGTTGGCCTATACCGCCTAGGGCCCTCGACCCAGGTGGTGCCTCCGGGCCTGGGCAGCGACGGCTGCGGTGCTTCCGGAAACACCTTTTTCAAACCCTCGGCGGCGCCATGAGACACTGCGCGCACCCCATGCCACCCATTGTAGACCCGGCAGGACAGCGTGCCGAAAACCACTCTCAGCCGAGCATGACGTCGGCCCCGCGGGACTCCTCGGGGAAGTGAGGGCGACGGCCCCACAGGCCCGGGCAAGCCGCTTGCGTGCTGACCGAAAGGAAGTGTCACCGAACGTTCGGCTTGGCCGGTAGGCATCCCGGCCGGGAATCCAGAAGCCAGTAAACACGCTAGCGGGTCTACCTGGTTGATCCTGCCAGTAGCATATGCTTGTCTCAAAGATTAAGCCATGCAAGTGCAAGTGCAAACGAGTTTGACAGTGAAACTGCGAATGGCTCATTAAATCAGTTATGGTTCCTTTGATCACTCCACCGTTATGGATTTTTTTCTAAGTGTCAAGGAGGGTGTCGCTTCCAGAAGGCCCACCCGCCTTGGATCACCACCCGGTTAAGAAAAATGAAAAAAGTCCCTCTATTTGATGGAAGTCAGCAACAAAAAGCTGGATTTTTTCTAAGTGTCAAGGAGGGTGTCGCTTCCAGAAGGCCCACCTGCCTTGGATCGACACCCGGTTAAGAAACATGGAAAAAGTCCCTCTATTTGATGGAAGTCAGCAACAAAAAGCTGGATTTTTTCTAAGTGTCAAGGAGAGGGTCGCTTCCAGAAGGCCCACCTGCCTTGGATCGACACCCGGTTAAGAAACATGGAAAAAGTCCCTCTATTTGATGGAAGTCAGCTACAAAAAGCTGGATTTTTTCTAAGTGTCAAGGAGGGTGTCGCTTCCAGAAGGCCCACCTGCCTTGGATCGACACCCGGCTAAGAAACATGGAAAAAGTCCCTCTATTTGATGGAAGTCAGCAACAAAAAGCTGGATTTTTTCTAAGTGTCAAGGAGGGTGTCGCTTCCAGAAGGCCCACCCGCCTTGGATCACCACCCGGTTAAGAAAAATGAAAAAAGTCCCTCTAGTTAATGGAAGTCAGCAACAAAAAGCTGGATTTTTTCTAAGTGTCAAGGAGAGGGTCGCTTCCAGAAGGCCCACCCGCCTTGGATCGACACCCGGTTAAGAAAAATGAAAAAAGTCGCTCTATTTGATGGAAGTCAGCAACAAAAAGCTGGATTTTTTCTAAGTGTCAAGGAGGGTGTCGCTTCCAGAAGGCCCACCTGCCTTGGATCGACACCCGGTTAAGAAAAATGAAAAAAGTCGCTCTATTTGATGGAAGTCAGCAACAAAAAGCTGGATTTTTTCTAAGTGTCAAGGAGGGTGTCGCTTCCAGAAGGCCCACCTGCCTTGGATCGACACCCGGTTAAGAAAAATGAAAAAAGTCCCTCTATTTGATGGAAGTCAGCAACAAAAAGCTGGAATTTTTCTAAGTGTCAAGGAGGGTGTCGCTTCCAGAAGGCCCACCTGCCTTGGATCGACACCCGGTTAAGAAAAATGAAAAAAGTCCCTCTATTTGATGGAAGTCAGCAACAAAAAGCTGGATTTTTTCTAAGTGTCAAGGAGGGTGTTGCTTCCAGAAGGCCCACCTGCCTTGGATCGACACCCGGCTAAGAAACATGGAAAAAGTCCCTCTATTTGATGGAAGTCAGCAACAAAAAGCTGGATTTTTTCTAAGTGTCAAGGAGGGTGTCGCTTCCAGAAGGCCCACCCGCCTTGGATCACCACCCGGTTAAGAAAAATGAAAAAAGTCCCTCTATTTGATGGAAGTCAGCAACAAAAAGCTGGATTTTTTCTAAGTGTCAAGGAGGGTGTTGCTTCCAGAAGGCCCACCTGCCTTGGATCGACACCCGGCTAAGAAACATGGAAAAAGTCCCTCTATTTAATGGAAGTCAGCAACAAAAAGCTGGATTTTTTCTAAGTGTCAAGGAGGGTGTCGCTTCCAGAAGGCCCACCTGCCTTGGATCGACACCCGGTTAAGAAAAATGAAAAAAGTCCCTCTATTTAATGGAAGTCGGCAACAAAAAGCTGGATTTTTTTCTAAGTGTCAAGGAGGGTGTCGCTTCCAGAAGGCCCACCTGCCTTGGATCGACACCCGGTTAAGAAAAATGAAAAAAGTCCCTCTATTTAATGGAAGTCAGCAACAAAAAGCTGCAAATATGACAGAGTATCTAGGAGGGTGTCGCTTCCAGAAGGCCCACCCGCCTTGGATCGACACCCGGTTAAGAAACATGGAAAAAGTCCCTCTATTTAATGGAAGTCAGCAACAAAAAGCTGGATTTTTTCTAAGTGTAAAAGTTGGGATTTTTTCTAAGTGTCAACTTTTGGTGTACCAACCCTTCCAAAATAAAGTCGGGATTTTTTCTAAGTGTCAACTTTTGGTGTACCAACCCTTCCAAAATAAAGTCGGGATTTTTTCTAAGTGTCAACTTTTGGTGTACCAACACTTCCAAAATAAAGTGGGGATTTTTTCTAAGTGTCAACTTATATAGTCGGGATTTTTTCTAAGTGTCAACTTATATAGTCGGGATTTTTTTCTAAGTGTCAACTTATAAAGTGGGGATTTTTTTCCAAGTGTCCACTTTTGGTTCACCATGCCTTCCAGAGTCAAAGAAGCCCCCGAGTGAGACCCAAAAAACCGGACCGAGTGATGTCATTTGGGGCCCTATTTTGAGTCATTTTGTGGGATTTCGGTGACGCCGAGGAGGGAAGCAGGTGTTCCGGGAGGGAGGGTGCCTGTCCCTTTAAGAAGGCCGGCTTGCCGTGGATCTACACCCGGGTAGGGAATTCAAAATAGGTCCCTCTATTTGCTGGAAGTCAGCACAAAAAAGCTGGAAATATGACAGGGGAAAAAAAAAAAGAAGAAGCTGCAATGATGGCAGAGTGTCCATGTGCCTGTCCCTTTAAGAAGGCCGGCTTGCCGTGGATCTCCACCCGGGTGGGGAATTCCAAATAGGTCCCTCTATTTGCTGGAAGTGCCCCCCCAAAAAGCTGTCCATTTCCCCAAGTTTTTAAGGAGGGAAAAGCCACTTTAAGCCTAAAAAGGAAAGCGGGGATTTGGAGCCCTCCGGTGGACTTCCGCCGCCGCTGCACCCTTAGAAGAAAAAGCTGCACTTATGGCAGAGTGTCCATGTGCCTGTGCCTTTAGGAAGGCCGGCTTGCCGTGGTTCTGCACCAGGGTAGGGAATTCAAAATAGGTCCCTCTATCTGCTGGAAGTCAGCACAAAAAAAAGCTGGAAATATGACAGAGTGTCAACTTTTAGTGTAATAGACCTGCGAAAGTCAAAGTCGGGATTTTTTCTAAGTGTCCACTTTTGGTGTACCAACCTTTCCAAAATAAAGTGGGGATTTTTTCTAAGTGTCCACTTTTGGTGTACCAACCTTTCCAAAATAAAGTGGGGATTTTTTCTAAGTGTCCACTTTTGGTGTACCAACCCTTCCAAAATAAAGTGGGGATTTTTTCTAAGTGTCAACTTATAAAGTCGGGATTTTTTCTAAGTGTCAACTTATAAAGTGGGGATTTTTTCTAAGTGTCAACTTATAAAGTCGGGATTTTTTCCAAGTGTCAACTTATAAAGTGGGGATTTTTTCCAAGTGTCAACTTATATAGTCGGGATTTTTTTTCAAAGTGTCAACTTGTAAAGTGGGGATTTTTTCCAAGTGTCTACTTTTGGTTCACCATGCCTTCCAGAGTCAAAGAAGCCCCCGAGTGAGACCCAAAGAACCGGACCGAGTGATGTCATTTGGGGCCCTATTTTGAGTCATTTTGTGGGATTTCGGTGACGCCGAGGAGGGAAGCAGGTGTCAAGGGACAGGGGGGTGCCTGTCCCTTGAAGAAGGCCGGCTTGCCGTGGATCTACACCCGGGTAGGGAATTCAAAACAGGTCCCTCTATTTGCTGGAAGTCAGCACGAAAAAAAGCTGGAAATATGACAGAGTGCCCCCCAAAAAAAAAGAAGCTGCAATGATGGCAGAGTGTCCATGTTGCTGTCCCTTTAGGAAGGCCGGCTCGCCGTGGATCTCCACCCGAGTGGGGAATTCCAAATAGGTCCCTCCATTTGCTGGAAGTGCCCCCCCAAAAAGCTGTCCATTTCCCCAAGTTTTTAAGGGAAACAAAAACCAGGGTTGGGGTTGGATGCATCACACTGTAAGTCTCGGCTGCAGCCAGAAGCAAGTATTAAAAAGATAGACACCAACCATCATTTAAAAAGGGGAAAACAAATCCATTCATCAATAAATCATATCCAAATTTAAAAAAAGAGGCAGCTCAAAAGAGAGGGTGTGTGTCCAGCAGAAAATAGGCATGATAAACAAAGAGGGCTGGGGTTTGGAGGAGGGCAAAATGTCCCGCAGCCGGCCGCCCGAGTTCCGGGATGCCCAGCACGTCCATAACGCACCCCGCAAAGTCAAACTGGAAGTGGAGGGGAAAAAAGCTGGGAAAGAAGTTAAATGTCCTCAAAGTGTTCCAAAATCAGTCCCACGAGTCCCGCAGCTGGCCACCCGAGTCCAGGGAAGCCCGGCACCTCCGTAACAAGGCCCGCAAAGTCACACTGCAAGTGGGGGAGAAAAGCTGGCATAGTAGCCAAAAGTCCTCAAAGTGTTCAAAAATCAGTCCCCCACCAGCCCCGCAGCTGGCCACCCGAGTCCAGGGACGCCCGGCACAGCCGTAACGCACCCCGCAAAGTCAAACTGCAAGTGGGGGAGAAAAGCTGGGGGAAAATCCAAAAGTCCTCAACGTTTTCAAAATCCGCACCCGGGACTGAGTCCAGCAAGTCCCCCCGGTCCCAAAAATGCCATTTTTTTCAAAAAATACCCAAAAAATGCGGGGGCCGGATTTCGGAACCGGCGTACCGCTTTCGGCCCGCGTGCCCTAGATCGGAGACCGATGTCAAAAATGGACGCCGGTCGGGTATTTTTTTCCTTGGGGTCTATAGAGAGTAAATCCGGAGGAAAATTGGCCTTACGAGCAAAGGGAGGGATTTTAGGGGGCATAACGTCCAGCCGCCTGCCTCCCGGGTCCCGGGGAAGAGAAAGTCCAGAAAACTCATAAAATCATGCCCAGCATGGAGATCCACAAGTCCCGCCGCAGGCCCGAGGCTTCCCGGGTCCCGGGAATGACCAAAAGACACCCAGGAGTGGACCATCGAAAGTGGGAGGGAAATGGAGGGAAAGTCGGGAAAAAGGTCCAAAATGGGTTGAAAATCATATGATCCCACCCAGGGTAGAGTTCCACAAGTCCCGCAGCGAGCTGCACGAGCCGCAGGAACACCGGGAATGACCAAAAGGCACCCAGAAGCGAACCAGCGAAAGTGGGGGACAATTTGAGAAAAAGTTGGAAAAAGGTCCGAAATTGATTAAAAATCCTACCCAGGATGGAGTTCCAGAAGCCCCGCAGCGAGCTGCACGAGCCGCAGGAACACCGGGAATGACCAAAAGGCACCCAGAAGTGAACCAGCGAAAGTGGGGGGAAAATGGAGGAAAAGGAGGAAAAAGTACCAAATTGTTTAAAAATCCTACCCAGGATGGAGTTCCAGAAGCCCCGCAGCGAGCTGCACGAGCCGCAGGAACACCGGGAATGACCAAAAGGCACCCAGAAGTGAACCATCAAAAGTGGGGGACAATTTGAGAAAAAGTTGGAAAAAGGTCCGAAATTGATTAAAAATCCTACCCAGGATGGAGTTCCAGAAGCCCCGCAGCGAGCTGCGCGAGCCGCGGGAACACCGGGAATGACCAAAAGGCACCCAGAAGTGAACCATCAAAAGTGGGGGACAATTTGAGAAAAAGTTGGAAAAAGGTCCGAAATTGATTAAAAATCCTACCCAGGATGGAGTTCCAGAAGCCCCGCAGCGAGCTGCACGAGCCGCAGGAACACCGGGAATGACCAAAAGGCACCCAGAAGTGAACCAGCGAAAGTGGGGGGAAAATGGAGGAAAAGGAGGAAAAAGTACCAAATTGTTTAAAAATCCTACCCAGGATGGAGTTCCACAAGTCCCGCAGCGAGCTGCACGAGCCGCAGGAACACCGGGAATGACCAAAAGGCACCCAGAAGTGAACCATCAAAAGTGGGGGACAATTTGAGAAAAAGTTGGAAAAAGGTCCGAAATTGATTAAAAATCCTACCCAGGATGGAGTTCCAGAAGCCCCGCAGCGAGCTGCACGAGCCGCAGGAACACCGGGAATGACCAAAAGGCACCCAGAAGTGAACCAGCGAAAGTGGGGGGAAAATGGAGGAAAAGGAGGAAAGAGTACCAAATTGTTTAAAAATCCTACCCAGGATGGAGTTCCAGAAGCCCCGCAGCGAGCTGCACGAGCCGCAGGAACACCGGGAATGACCAAAAGGCACCCAGAAGTGAACCAGCGAAAGTGGGGGGAAAATGGAGGAAAAGGAGGAAAAAGTACCAAATTGTTTAAAAATCCTACCCAGGATGGAGTTCCACAAGTCCCGCAGCGAGCTGCACGAGCCGCAGGAACACCGGGAATGACCAAAAGGCACCCAGAAGTGAACCAGCCAAAGTGGGGGACAATTTGAGAAAAAGTTGGAAAAAGGTCCAAAATTGATTAAAAATCCTACCCAGGATGGAGTTCCAGAAGCCCCGCAGCGAGCTGCACGAGCCGCAGGAACACCGGGAATGACCAAAAGGCACCCAGAAGTGAACCATCAAAAGTGGGGGACAATTTGAGAAAAAGTTGGAAAAAGGTCCGAAATTGATTAAAAATCCTACCCAGGATGGAGTTCCAGAAGCCCCGCAGCGAGCTGCGCGAGCCGCAGGAACACCGGGAATGACCAAAAGGCACCCAGAAGTGAACCATCAAAAGTGGGGGACAATTTGAGAAAAAGTTGGAAAAAGGGCCGAAATTGTTTAAAAATCCTACCCAGGATGGAGTTCCAGAAGCCCCGCAGTGAGCTGCCCGAGCCGCAGGAACACCGGGAATGACCAAAAGGCACCCAGAAGTGAACCATCAAAAGTGGGGGACAATTTGAGAAAAAGTTGGAAAAAGGTCCGAAATTGATTAAAAATCCTACCCAGGATGGAGTTCCAGAAGCCCCGCAGCGAGCTGCGCGAGCCGCAGGAACACCGGGAATGACCAAAAGGCACCCAGAAGTGAACCATCAAAAGTGGGGGACAATTTGAGAAAAAGTTGGAAAAAGGGCCGAAATTGTTTAAAAATCCTACCCAGGATGGAGTTCCAGAAGCCCCGCAGTGAGCTGCCCGAGCCGCAGGAACACCGGGAATGACCAAAAGATACCCAGGAGTGAACCAGCCAAAGTGGGGGACAATTTGAGAAAAAGTTGGAAAAAGGTCCGAAATTGTTTAAAAATCCTACCCAGGATGGAGTTCCAGAAGTCCCGCAGCGAGCTGCGCGAGCTCCGGGACCCCCGGGAATGACCAAAAGATACCCAGGAGTGAACCAGCGAAAGTGGGGGACAATTTGAGAAAAAGTTGGAAAAAGGTCCGAAATTGTTTAAAAATCCTACCCAGGATGGAGTTCCAGAAGTCCCGCAGCGAGCTGCGCGAGCTCCGGGGCCCCCGGGAATGACCAAAAGATACCCAGGAGTGAACCAGCCCAAGTGGGGGACAAATGGAAGAAAAGCCGGGCCAAGTCCAAAAAAGTTGGATTTTTTGCCAAAGTGTCAACATGCGTGATTTTGTCAGAGTGTCCACTTTTGGGATTTTTTCAAAGTCCAACAACGAGAGAGGCCTGGCCTCCAGCCTGTCTAGCCTCTTCCATGAGACACTTAGAAAAAATCCCGTGCAAAAAAAGTGGATTTTTTCTAAGTCCAACAACGAGAGAGGCCTAACTTCCAGCCTCCTTAGCCTCTTTCTTCCGTGGAGCAAAAGTTGGATTTTTTGCCTAAGTGTCAACATGCGTGATTTTGTCAGAGTGTCCACTTTTGGGATTTTTTCTAAGTCCAACAACGAGAGAGGCCTGGCCTCCAGCCTGTTTAGCCTCTTCCATGTGACACTTAGAAAAAATCCCAGCCAAAAAAAGTGGATTTTTTCTAAGTCCAACAACGAGAGAGGCCTAACTTCCAGCCTCCTTAGCCTCTTTCGTTCACATACTTAGAAAAAAATCCCAGCGCCAAGCCCAATGCATTTCAATGGGATTTATTTTTCGAGCCGGATTTTTTCTAAGTCCAACAACGAGAGAGGCTTGAGTTCTAGCCTACTTTAAGCCTCTTTCGATTTTCCCTGTTTTTACCAGGTCTACCAAAACACCCCCATCACGTTAGTAGGTGCGCCAGGCTTAGACAGGCCGAATTGGCAGGAAATGTGTCCGAGTCAAAGTGAGCTATTTTGGGACTCAAAAGTTGGATTTTCCCCCTCTTTTCGATGGTTCTTTTTTCGAATGGTTCTTCCAGGCTCTGAGGACAGGGGCTCACGCGGACATGCGTGGCCGCCTAGGGGGCGCTATCTCGGACACATTTAGGGACATGGACACCCTGGAAGAACAAACATAAAAATTTTTTCGACCTGATTTCAGACCAGCCTCTTTCTTAAGGACTTCCAGGACTCGAGCGACAGGGGCTCGGTCCTGAGTGCGCGCCCGGCCAGGGGGCGCTATCCCGGACACATTTCGGGACATTTAAACCATGGATGGACAAACATAAAAATTTTTTCGACCTGATTTCAGACCAGCCTCTTTCTTAAGGACTTCCAGGACTCGAGCGACAGGGGCTCGGTCCTGAGTGCGCGCCCGGCCAGGGGGCGCTATCCCGGACACATTTCGGGACATTTAAACCATGGATGGACAAACATAAAAATTGAAAGACCTGATTCGACCCAGCCTCTCGGGGCTTTCCCAGGGCCGGAGCGACAGGGGCTCGGTCCTACGGCGTGCCCGCCTAGGGGGCGCTATGACGGACACACCAGGGGACACGGACACCCTGGGTGGACAAACATAAAAAATTGAAAGACCTGATTCGACCCAGCCTCTCGGGG
>NW_026907090.1:167500-175000 GCF_033978795.1 Nerophis ophidion
CGACACCCGGTTAAGAAAAATGAAAAAAATCCCTCTATGTGATGGTAGTCAGCAACAAAAAGCTGGAATTTTTCTAAGTGTCAAGGAGGGTGTCGCTTCCAGAAGGCCCACCCGCCTTGGATCGACACCCGGTTAAGAAAAATGAAAAAAGTCCCTCTATTTGATGGAAGTCAGCAACAAAAAGCTGGAATTTTTCTAAGTGTCAAGGAGGGTGTCACTTCCAGAAGGCCCACCAGCCTTGGATCGACACCCGGTTAAGAAAAATGAAAAAAGTCCCTCTATTTAATGGAAGTCAGCAACAAAAAGATGGAATTTTTCTAAGTGTCAAGGAGGGTGTCGCTTCCAGAAGGCCCACCCGCCTTGGAGCGACACCCGGTTAAGAAAAATGAAAAAAGTCCCTCTATTTAATGGAAGTCAGCAACAAAAAGCTGCAAATATGACAGAGTATCTAGGAGGGTGTCGCTTCCAGAAGGCCCACCCGCCGTCAGCAACAAAAAGCTGGCTAACCCTAACCCTAACCCTAACCCTAATCCCAACCCTAACCCTAACCCTAACCCTAGGTGTCCAGGCGGGGGTCCCTTCCAGGAGGCCCCCCGGCCTTGGATCACCAGCCGGGTCGATAAGTCAAAAGTAGTCCCTCTATTTGATGGAAGTCAGAGGAAAAAAGCTGGAAATATGACAAGGTGTTCCGGAGGGAGTCCCTTCAAGAACGCCCCGCTAACCCTAACCCTAATCCCAACCCTAACCCTAACCCTAACCCTAAGTGTCCAGGCGGGTGTCCATTCCAGAAGGCCCACCCGCCTTGGATCACATTCCGGTTAAGAAACATGAAAAAAGTCCCTCTATTGAATGGAAGTCAGCACAAAAAAGCTGAAAATATGACAAAGTGTCAAGGAGGGTGTCGCTTCCAGAAGGCCCGCCCGCCTTGGATCGACACCCGGCTAAGAAACATGAAAAAAGTCCCTCTATTTAATGGAAGTCAGAGGGAAAAAAAAGCTGGAATTTTTCTAAGTGTCAAAGTCGGGATTTTTTCTAAGTGTCAACTTTTGGAGTACCAACCCTTCCAAAACAAAGTCGGGATTTTTTCTAAGTGTCAACTTTTGGAGTACCAACCCTTCCAAAACAAAGTCGGGATTTTTTCTAAGTGTCAACTTTTGGAGTACCAACCCTTCCAAAACAAAGTCGGGATTTTTTCTAAGTGTCAACTTTTGGAGTACCAACCCTTCCAAAACAAAGTCGGGATTTTTTCTAAGTGTCAACTTTTGGAGTACCAACCCTTCCAAAACAAAGTCGGGATTTTTTCTAAGTGTCAACTTTTCGCGTACCAACCCTTCCAAAATAAAGTCGGGATTTTTTCTAAGTGTCAACTTTTAAAAGTCGGGATTTTTTCTAAGTGTCAACTTTTAAAAGTCGGGATTTTTTCTAAGTGTCCACTTTTGCTGTACCATGCCCTCCAGGGTCATAGAAGCCCCAGAGTGAGACCTAAACAACCGGGCCGAGTGATGTCATTTGGGGCCCTATTTTGAGTCATTTTGTGGGATTTCGGTGACGCCGAGGAGCGAAGCAGGTGTTCCGGGAGGGGGGTGCCTGTCCCTTTAAGAAGGCCGGCTTGCCGTGGATCTCCCCCCGGGTGGGGATTTCAAAATATGTCCCTCTTTTTGCTGGAAGTATGTCCCTCTTTTTGCTGGAAGTCAGCACAAAATAGAGCTGTACATTTGCCCAAGGCTCTAAAGAGGGAAAGGCAACTTTAAGCCTAAAAAGGAAAGCGGGGATTTGGAGCCCTCCGGTGGACTTCCGCCGCCGCTGCACCCTTAGCTGGAAGTCAGTGCCAAAAAAAAAGAAGCTGCGAATAGTGTCCATGTGCCTGTCCCTTTAGGAAAGCCGGCTTGCCGTGGATCTCCACCCGGGTGGGGAATTCCAAATAGGTCCCTCTATTTGATGGAAGTCAGCAACAAAAAGCTGGATTTTTTCTAAGTGTCAAGGAGGGTGTCGCTTCCAGAAGGCCCACCCGCCTTGGATCACCACCCGGTTAAGAAAAATGAAAAAAGTCCCTCTATTTGATGGAAGTCAGCAACAAAAAGCTGGATTTTTTCTAAGTGTCAAGGAGGGTGTCGCTTCCAGAAGGCCCACCTGCCTTGGATCGACACCCGGTTAAGAAACATGGAAAAAGTCCCTCTATTTGATGGAAGTCAGCAACAAAAAGCTGGATTTTTTCTAAGTGTCAAGGAGAGGGTCGCTTCCAGAAGGCCCACCTGCCTTGGATCGACACCCGGTTAAGAAACATGGAAAAAGTCCCTCTATTTGATGGAAGTCAGCTACAAAAAGCTGGATTTTTTCTAAGTGTCAAGGAGGGTGTCGCTTCCAGAAGGCCCACCTGCCTTGGATCGACACCCGGCTAAGAAACATGGAAAAAGTCCCTCTATTTGATGGAAGTCAGCAACAAAAAGCTGGATTTTTTCTAAGTGTCAAGGAGGGTGTCGCTTCCAGAAGGCCCACCCGCCTTGGATCACCACCCGGTTAAGAAAAATGAAAAAAGTCCCTCTAGTTAATGGAAGTCAGCAACAAAAAGCTGGATTTTTTCTAAGTGTCAAGGAGAGGGTCGCTTCCAGAAGGCCCACCCGCCTTGGATCGACACCCGGTTAAGAAAAATGAAAAAAGTCGCTCTATTTGATGGAAGTCAGCAACAAAAAGCTGGATTTTTTCTAAGTGTCAAGGAGGGTGTCGCTTCCAGAAGGCCCACCTGCCTTGGATCGACACCCGGTTAAGAAAAATGAAAAAAGTCGCTCTATTTGATGGAAGTCAGCAACAAAAAGCTGGATTTTTTCTAAGTGTCAAGGAGGGTGTCGCTTCCAGAAGGCCCACCTGCCTTGGATCGACACCCGGTTAAGAAAAATGAAAAAAGTCCCTCTATTTGATGGAAGTCAGCAACAAAAAGCTGGAATTTTTCTAAGTGTCAAGGAGGGTGTCGCTTCCAGAAGGCCCACCTGCCTTGGATCGACACCCGGTTAAGAAAAATGAAAAAAGTCCCTCTATTTGATGGAAGTCAGCAACAAAAAGCTGGATTTTTTCTAAGTGTCAAGGAGGGTGTTGCTTCCAGAAGGCCCACCTGCCTTGGATCGACACCCGGCTAAGAAACATGGAAAAAGTCCCTCTATTTGATGGAAGTCAGCAACAAAAAGCTGGATTTTTTCTAAGTGTCAAGGAGGGTGTCGCTTCCAGAAGGCCCACCCGCCTTGGATCACCACCCGGTTAAGAAAAATGAAAAAAGTCCCTCTATTTGATGGAAGTCAGCAACAAAAAGCTGGATTTTTTCTAAGTGTCAAGGAGGGTGTTGCTTCCAGAAGGCCCACCTGCCTTGGATCGACACCCGGCTAAGAAACATGGAAAAAGTCCCTCTATTTAATGGAAGTCAGCAACAAAAAGCTGGATTTTTTCTAAGTGTCAAGGAGGGTGTCGCTTCCAGAAGGCCCACCTGCCTTGGATCGACACCCGGTTAAGAAAAATGAAAAAAGTCCCTCTATTTAATGGAAGTCGGCAACAAAAAGCTGGATTTTTTTCTAAGTGTCAAGGAGGGTGTCGCTTCCAGAAGGCCCACCTGCCTTGGATCGACACCCGGTTAAGAAAAATGAAAAAAGTCCCTCTATTTAATGGAAGTCAGCAACAAAAAGCTGCAAATATGACAGAGTATCTAGGAGGGTGTCGCTTCCAGAAGGCCCACCCGCCTTGGATCGACACCCGGTTAAGAAACATGGAAAAAGTCCCTCTATTTAATGGAAGTCAGCAACAAAAAGCTGGATTTTTTCTAAGTGTAAAAGTTGGGATTTTTTCTAAGTGTCAACTTTTGGTGTACCAACCCTTCCAAAATAAAGTCGGGATTTTTTCTAAGTGTCAACTTTTGGTGTACCAACCCTTCCAAAATAAAGTCGGGATTTTTTCTAAGTGTCAACTTTTGGTGTACCAACACTTCCAAAATAAAGTGGGGATTTTTTCTAAGTGTCAACTTATATAGTCGGGATTTTTTCTAAGTGTCAACTTATATAGTCGGGATTTTTTTCTAAGTGTCAACTTATAAAGTGGGGATTTTTTTCCAAGTGTCCACTTTTGGTTCACCATGCCTTCCAGAGTCAAAGAAGCCCCCGAGTGAGACCCAAAAAACCGGACCGAGTGATGTCATTTGGGGCCCTATTTTGAGTCATTTTGTGGGATTTCGGTGACGCCGAGGAGGGAAGCAGGTGTTCCGGGAGGGAGGGTGCCTGTCCCTTTAAGAAGGCCGGCTTGCCGTGGATCTACACCCGGGTAGGGAATTCAAAATAGGTCCCTCTATTTGCTGGAAGTCAGCACAAAAAAGCTGGAAATATGACAGGGGAAAAAAAAAAAGAAGAAGCTGCAATGATGGCAGAGTGTCCATGTGCCTGTCCCTTTAAGAAGGCCGGCTTGCCGTGGATCTCCACCCGGGTGGGGAATTCCAAATAGGTCCCTCTATTTGCTGGAAGTGCCCCCCCAAAAAGCTGTCCATTTCCCCAAGTTTTTAAGGAGGGAAAAGCCACTTTAAGCCTAAAAAGGAAAGCGGGGATTTGGAGCCCTCCGGTGGACTTCCGCCGCCGCTGCACCCTTAGAAGAAAAAGCTGCACTTATGGCAGAGTGTCCATGTGCCTGTGCCTTTAGGAAGGCCGGCTTGCCGTGGTTCTGCACCAGGGTAGGGAATTCAAAATAGGTCCCTCTATCTGCTGGAAGTCAGCACAAAAAAAAGCTGGAAATATGACAGAGTGTCAACTTTTAGTGTAATAGACCTGCGAAAGTCAAAGTCGGGATTTTTTCTAAGTGTCCACTTTTGGTGTACCAACCTTTCCAAAATAAAGTGGGGATTTTTTCTAAGTGTCCACTTTTGGTGTACCAACCTTTCCAAAATAAAGTGGGGATTTTTTCTAAGTGTCCACTTTTGGTGTACCAACCCTTCCAAAATAAAGTGGGGATTTTTTCTAAGTGTCAACTTATAAAGTCGGGATTTTTTCTAAGTGTCAACTTATAAAGTGGGGATTTTTTCTAAGTGTCAACTTATAAAGTCGGGATTTTTTCCAAGTGTCAACTTATAAAGTGGGGATTTTTTCCAAGTGTCAACTTATATAGTCGGGATTTTTTTTCAAAGTGTCAACTTGTAAAGTGGGGATTTTTTCCAAGTGTCTACTTTTGGTTCACCATGCCTTCCAGAGTCAAAGAAGCCCCCGAGTGAGACCCAAAGAACCGGACCGAGTGATGTCATTTGGGGCCCTATTTTGAGTCATTTTGTGGGATTTCGGTGACGCCGAGGAGGGAAGCAGGTGTCAAGGGACAGGGGGGTGCCTGTCCCTTGAAGAAGGCCGGCTTGCCGTGGATCTACACCCGGGTAGGGAATTCAAAACAGGTCCCTCTATTTGCTGGAAGTCAGCACGAAAAAAAGCTGGAAATATGACAGAGTGCCCCCCAAAAAAAAAGAAGCTGCAATGATGGCAGAGTGTCCATGTTGCTGTCCCTTTAGGAAGGCCGGCTCGCCGTGGATCTCCACCCGAGTGGGGAATTCCAAATAGGTCCCTCCATTTGCTGGAAGTGCCCCCCCAAAAAGCTGTCCATTTCCCCAAGTTTTTAAGGGAAACAAAAACCAGGGTTGGGGTTGGATGCATCACACTGTAAGTCTCGGCTGCAGCCAGAAGCAAGTATTAAAAAGATAGACACCAACCATCATTTAAAAAGGGGAAAACAAATCCATTCATCAATAAATCATATCCAAATTTAAAAAAAGAGGCAGCTCAAAAGAGAGGGTGTGTGTCCAGCAGAAAATAGGCATGATAAACAAAGAGGGCTGGGGTTTGGAGGAGGGCAAAATGTCCCGCAGCCGGCCGCCCGAGTTCCGGGATGCCCAGCACGTCCATAACGCACCCCGCAAAGTCAAACTGGAAGTGGAGGGGAAAAAAGCTGGGAAAGAAGTTAAATGTCCTCAAAGTGTTCCAAAATCAGTCCCACGAGTCCCGCAGCTGGCCACCCGAGTCCAGGGAAGCCCGGCACCTCCGTAACAAGGCCCGCAAAGTCACACTGCAAGTGGGGGAGAAAAGCTGGCATAGTAGCCAAAAGTCCTCAAAGTGTTCAAAAATCAGTCCCCCACCAGCCCCGCAGCTGGCCACCCGAGTCCAGGGACGCCCGGCACAGCCGTAACGCACCCCGCAAAGTCAAACTGCAAGTGGGGGAGAAAAGCTGGGGGAAAATCCAAAAGTCCTCAACGTTTTCAAAATCCGCACCCGGGACTGAGTCCAGCAAGTCCCCCCGGTCCCAAAAATGCCATTTTTTTCAAAAAATACCCAAAAAATGCGGGGGCCGGATTTCGGAACCGGCGTACCGCTTTCGGCCCGCGTGCCCTAGATCGGAGACCGATGTCAAAAATGGACGCCGGTCGGGTATTTTTTTCCTTGGGGTCTATAGAGAGTAAATCCGGAGGAAAATTGGCCTTACGAGCAAAGGGAGGGATTTTAGGGGGCATAACGTCCAGCCGCGTGCCTCCCGGGTCCCGGGGAAGAGAAAGTCCAGAAAACTCATAAAATCATGCCCAGCATGGAGATCCACAAGTCCCGCCGCAGGCCCGAGGCTTCCCGGGTCCCGGGAATGACCAAAAGACACCCAGGAGTGGACCATCGAAAGTGGGAGGGAAATGGAGGGAAAGTCGGAAAAAGGTCCAAAATGGGTTGAAAATCATATGATCCCACCCAGGGTAGAGTTCCACAAGTCCCGCAGCGAGCTGCACGAGCCGCAGGAACACCGGGAATGACCAAAAGGCACCCAGAAGCGAACCAGCGAAAGTGGGGGACAATTTGAGAAAAAGTTGGAAAAAGGTCCGAAATTGATTAAAAATCCTACCCAGGATGGAGTTCCAGAAGCCCCGCAGCGAGCTGCGCGAGCCGCGGGAACACCGGGAATGACCAAAAGGCACCCAGAAGTGAACCATCAAAAGTGGGGGACAATTTGAGAAAAAGTTGGAAAAAGGTCCGAAATTGAGTAAAAATCCTACCCAGGATGGAGTTCCAGAAGCCCCGCAGCGAGCTGCGCGAGCCGCGGGAACACCGGGAATGACCAAAAGGCACCCAGAAGTGAACCATCAAAAGTGGGGGACAATTTGAGAAAAAGTTGGAAAAAGGTCCGAAATTGTTTAAAAATCCTACCCAGGATGGAGTTCCAGAAGTCCCGCAGCGAGCTGCGCGAGCTCCGGGACCCCCGGGAATGACCAAAAGGCACCCAGAAGTGAACCAGCGAAAGTGGGGGACAATTTGAGAAAAAGTTGGAAAAAGGTCCGAAATTGATTAAAAATCCTACCCAGGATGGAGTTCCAGAAGTCCCGCAGCGAGCTGCGCGAGCTCCGGGGCCCCCGGGAATGACCAAAAGATACCCAGGAGTGAACCAGCCAAAGTGGGGGACAATTTGAGAAAAAGTTGGAAAAAGGGCCGAAATTGTTTAAAAATCCTACCCAGGATGGAGTTC